>NW_027210622.1:4492500-4750000 GCF_029030835.1 Brachyistius frenatus
GTCTCTTCACGGTCTTTGATACACACATGTATGTTGCATTTAATTGCTGATGTAAAACTCAGATACCTGGCTTTTCACGGCACGTGGCTGATTTCAAAACGGGAAAGATGTTCCTCAATTAATACATGAAACAAACAAATATGTCGTACTCCTATCCTGTTTTTCACATGTGTTTTATGATTGACTGCCAGTGTTTAATTATAATATTTTTGGGGGCCACTTCCTCTAAAATGGTTTTATGGGACTTGACTGTAGAATTAACAACACCAATTGTTTATTTCAATGAACCAGGTCCTAATATTCACAACAGGGTCATCATTTTTGAGGGAAACCTGTCTTACCTCTCTTTATTTTTCACTTCACTTTCTACTCTTTAATCAACACAGGAAAGCCCGCATAAACAACCCACAGCAATAAGGGGACGAGTAAGCTGTTGCTAAGCCACCTCAGCCAGAAGTCACCAAGCAGTGAAAAATTCACGAATAAAAACATGCGAACACTGTCATGTCACATCTAGCTTCATACTCAGGCATAAACATACTTTTCAACTATAGAAGCAGTGACCCATTCTCTTATCCTCCCATCACCCCATCCCTTCATCAACCCCTCTTTCATCTCTCTCTCTTTCATCTCGCTACTGATTTCTGTCCAGCAAAGAGGGAAGAGACAGTGACAGAGAGAGAAAGAGCTGGCAGAGGAGAAGAGAGGATGCAAAACTAATGCATTGTATCTGTGTGCACCTTCAGCAGAATACAAAGGCTCTACATTGTTCCCATAATGCATCAAAAACAGCTGCATAGTGATGAAAAGGGAATGAGAAATGTAATGAAATGGTACAGTTTCATGATAGAAACAAATACAGGAATAATATAAATACACCTATATTTGATAGTGGAAAACTTTTTTTTAATATTAATTTAAAGGTGCCTGAAGAAAATACACATTTAAGGTTAAGAATTTGGCTTAATCTGTGAGCAGCTTCCCTGTTTTCGGTCCAGACTCAAGGCACCGTTGTGCTTATTGTGTACCTAAGATCTTAAGTATCTACTTACATTCTTTGACCGTATCAGAAATATATCTTTAAATCCAACCGAGTAAAGAAAATTAAGTAAATAGGAGTGATGTTCCTTTCTAACTTGGTTTTTAATCTTTATAACTCAAATAAATATGGGCAGTAACTATCAGTCTTAGCCTCTTACTGCCAGAGAGTAACTTATTTTTTTTTCTTCACTTAACTATAGGGTACTTAATTTGTTTAATTGCTCTATTGACTGGAGAAAGGGAATCTAGAGGATCAAATTGATTTAATGAACAGAACAAATAAATATTATTTATTTGATACTCTTTTTATTAGTGTGTTTCTAATTTTGTTTATCGTGGAGTCAGTTGAGATCAATGATGGGCAAAAGATCAGTGGAGAGCAGTCACAGCTTCACAGTTTATCATTAAAGCACTGTCAGCATGACGTAAACCTAAACATGTGCATAAGTGTGTATGTGCGTGTGTGTGTGTGTGTGTGTGTGTGTGTGTGTGTGTGTGTGTGTGTGTGTGTGTGTGTGTGTGTGTGTGTGTGTGTGTGTGTGTGTGTGTGTGTGTGTGTGTGTGTGTGTGTGTGTGTGTGTGTGTGTGTGTGTGTGTGTGTGTTTTCTGATCTCATGGTCCAAACTTGTGATCTCTTTGGCTCAGGTAAGTCTTGGTTATTGTCCAATGCAGTGAGATTTTACTAGCCCATCTTGTTTAACAGAGACTTTATAATGAACTAGCTTGTGTTTGAGTCACTGTTCAGAGTGTCTCGTTGCTCTCTTCTCTCAAAACAAACAGTTACAGCTGTGGTCCTCTTTATTACTGCAGCGGGGATACAGTGTTCAACAATTGGGCAAGTGGAAATAGAAGGGCTGTGTGTGTGTGTGTGTGTGTGTGTGTGTGTGTGTGTGTGTGTGTGTGTGTGTGTCAGAGACGAACACACACAGATAGTTTTTGGGGATATGCCCACTACATGGTGTCTCCAGATGTGTGTGTCCACGTAACCTAATAGAGTCTGGGCCCTGGCTTGTTGGGGGAGGCTGTGAGTGTATGTAATGTGGGGCACGGAGGGGCGGGGGTCAGGTGTTTTAAATGGGAATGATAAAGAGGACACAGGTTTTTATAGGAACTCGCACTTACTGCTCTCTTTTTTTGTTTGCATATCATCTGTTCATGCCATGCTCGCTAAATTCAAAACCTGTCTCCTAGAAATTATGCTCATACACAGCTAATTTGCATGAGAAAATTGTTTTCTTTAGCGAATGGAAATTCTGCCAAGGTTGTTTTTTTTTTTTTTAAATAATGAGGAAAAATTAACACTGATTATATCCAAAATCTGTGGATATCCGCTGAATCTTCACTGCTGAATTACATTTGTCTTCAGCCGTGCTGATGGAACAACTCCACTGAGAACAATGAAGGTCTGTTAGTCAGGCTGCTGGTCCAGACAGAAAACATCTCTGGTTGGTTGTCTGAATTCTTTTGACACCACCAACGTCAAATCTTTTATGTTATATCTAAATATCTACTTGATGAGTTGGGACAAAAATGCACAGATATCCATGGCACCCACTGATCCCCATCCAGTGACATAACATTGATTTAGCATGCAAGTATGATAATATCCTCAAATGGTCTTAAAATTTGGCTAAAAACACCACAATGACAACAACTTCGCTATGCTCCTGCTTTTGGGCTCATCAAAGCACTTTGAGATCCCTGCATAACTGAATGGAACCACAATAGAAAACTAAGTTGTGTTTTCCTTCATGGCTGTGCATAATATATTCCCCTACTTCTCATAAACTAAATGAACTAAAAGGCTCTTTAATGATAATAAAACAAGACTAAAGTGGCTTTAAGAAAAAAATGGGATTTGTTAACTTTGTGATTTGTTAATTAACAAAAATGGAGATCATTCTCTCACATTAACTATGTGTTTTTGTAGTATAAATAACACATGGCACAACACCAGTCGTAAAGTATGTCACACTTACTAAAGCAGGTAAACATGATTCAGGTTGAACTAATCCTCAAACATGTATTTGGATTTAACAACAGCAGAGTTCAAAGACATTTCTTACACCTGACCTCAGGCTGGTTTAATTTAGCCCTGAAAGCCCTAAAACCACTGCACTGAATGAAGGTTAAATGCATACAGTCAATACTCACACACACACATGCATGCACAGATTTTCCAGGCCCTAAAAAAGTGAAAATGTAATTTTCATAATAGCAGGTTGAGCAAGTTTTCATTTATAGCAGTACTGTCGCAAGAACCAAAGCGGGTCGAGTTAGCACATACCAACAAGCCTCAATGTAAAACCTAACAAGAGTCCACTTCAGAGGTTCTCAGGAATTTATAAAAATAAAAATACACTGTAGGGGGTGTAGACGTAGGCACAAGATTTAATATTGAACAAACAGCCCTAAATACTATTGGCCCAGCCTCTGTGGTTGTCATTCATGCAGAATAACCTTCATAAATCTAAATAATCTGCTCCACTGCATGGACACCAGATTGGCAATTTTTCTTTTATTGTCATATATCAATTTTCTGTAGAAGTTAGAATTTGGTTTCTTTGTGTGTTCACTGTGGGTTTTATATTCTATTCCACTTCAGTGGAAACAAACACAATTATAATACAACATCATTCATACTGTTATGCTGAATGAACTGTGCTTGTTTAATGAGTGTGTGCAGCCAACAAGAGACCCTCTGCTAAACACATCCACCTGGAGAGGGGAGGCTTACACAAACACACATACACTGAAGTAGCTTGTCTGTGACAGGCTGAGCTGAGAGCAATATATCCGAGTTGTATTTTTACCTCGGCCCACACGCTGAGCAAAATGCCAACTCTCGGCCTTGAGAAACACAGTGTAATTGCAGGACATGCACACACAGACACACACACTTAGACACTACAGGTCAAGCCCAGCCAACCACCGAAGCAGCCACAGAACATAAACAACTTTCACACACTCTCTGAATCATATGAGCATTTCAATATTGTTTTAGATAAATATATTCAGCCGCACATATAAATATGTGTGACCATAATTATTCCCTGAGACCACAAATGACCGTGACAGGAAGGTAGTTCCCACAGTTTCAGCAGCGAAGCGACCCAGCCCTGCAGTACTGGAAATCCATAGCTCAGTTTACAGTACAGACAACTGGGCAGTGAGTGAAGCGAGGAAGGTGCTTGAAGACAACAAACAGTGGTTCATTGGTTTGAACGCAAGCTAGAACATTTATGTTCTGTAACTAAAACTATTTTCTGCCCGTGAAACACAACACGTAACTTCAGAAGAGAAACCTGTTTCCACATTTCGCTACTTGTACCTCTCTTGGCCTGTCATGCTCGCTTTCTCCTCTCCATCCTCGCTCACACACGCACACGCACACGCACACACACACACACACACACACACACACACACACACACACACACACACACACACACACACACACACACACACACACACACACACACACACACACACACTTCTCCCAGTGGGCAGCAGCTGTTGGAGTGCTAATCTCCATTAGCTACTGAACTGGCTTCTATGGAGAGAGCCATGTAAAATCTGTACTCTCACTACTCTCACTCTTTCATCCAAGTGAAACACAAAGGCTGTATCACACTCAAAACCACATCATTTTTTCTACTTCACAGCATTTGTAACATACTTCTTCATGTCATTTTCAGCCGCAGTCAATGAAATGTACAAGCTTGAAGTGATACACACAAACAGACCATTACAGATATTAACACTTTATCTGGATAATCTTAAATCTTAAGTGCTCTTGCTAAAAAAAACATATGAGTAAATGTACAATATTTCAATTAACAACTGAGTGATGGACAAGGAAAGATGAATGAAAACATGACTTACAGTCTGTAAAGCTTTGTTGTTCCAAGGAAAAGCAGCTCGGGAAAGACGGCCAGATTATTCCGATTCAGGCGCCTGCAAAAACATGACATAAATTAGGGAATAAACTCTACCTAGCTCCATCCAAACAGTGAGGGTGAAGCGGTTACATGTGTGTATAATCAGCATGTTAAATTGAGATTTGTGTTTCCTGATCTCCACATCAAAATATATTGTGCAGTTTTGATTGCAATGCCGTGCGGGTCTAGGAAGTGTAAGAGAAAAAGGTGATTGATGGAAATACACACGCATGTTCACGGAAGGATATGCAAAAAAAAAGAAAACATTCGAGGTTATCTGTGATTTAAGGGGTAAAACATGGCTGCCAGACTAACAGTGAACTCGAGAAGGATGCAGGGAATGTAGGGGGAGGAAGACGAGGGAAGGGGTTCGGATGAAGGGGAGGTGGGGGGGCATTTTTTATCACAAAGAAGGAGGAGAGGAGACGATGTGGGAAAAACAAACAGGCAGTCTGGCCGGGCTACCGAATGTGTGAAAAGGACCCCACTGAGTAAACAAGGCCCTCACAGGGGAAGAACTCACAACAACCCATCATCACACACACACACACACACACACACACACACACACACACACACACACACACACACACACACACACACACACACACACACACACACACACACACACACACACACACACACACACACACAGAGGAGTTGAGAGAACTCTGCTGAGTTTAATAATCTGGGTGCGATCATTTAACCCTGTTGAGTGGAATGAAGAGGTTTGTGTGCCGGTGTCTGTTGGTGTGTGTGTGGTTGGGCCTTGATGTGAGTCAGAGGAGAGCGAGGCAACAGAGTGACACAATGAGAGACAGGCTGCTGAAACAGTTTAACCCTGACACACAAACACACACTGACAGGCCCAGCGACAAATGCTGTGTTGGCTGCTACTGGACAGGAATGAAGAGAGGCAAAAAGCAAGGCGAAATGAGAATGACTTCGAACTAATAAGAAAAGTGCAGTCCTGACTATCCATCCACAGTTTACACACACAAACCCACAAGAATCCCTGAAACACCACCGATTTTTCTCCATTCAAAAGTTTAGAAAACTTTAGGAACCTCTCTTCCATTCTCTCAGATTAAATAACGTCACCCTTTCTGTGTCCATCTTCCATCCACGAGTGCACAAACATGCGCGCACTTGTCTATGCACATTCATACTCCACGGTTACATCAGAGGCTGCTTAAATATTTAACATCCCGCAGAAATGATGTTTCTAAATTATTCACTCCACTTCCGATAACGCTGGCTCTGGCAGCTAAGAGCCCGCATGATCCCATGGAGAGGCCCACTCCCCCTGTAGGTCCTGCCCAGCAATGAGCACCCATTAGTGGGCTAGACATCCCCTGGGAGAGTGCACGGACCGGTGTTGGAGGTAGGGAGAAGGAGGGACACCAAAGAGGTGGTATGAGCTCATCCCCTCAAAATAGATGCAATGCGGTCAGACTAGGAGTCTCTGAAAATGAAGTTAAGACACAGAGATCAAATCCAGTCGGCTGCATAGCACCTCTGAGGTGTCAGCGATTTTATATTCACTTCATTATTTTAATAATTAGAGTAGCAGCCTGATTATCACATTAATCATCATATTTAGCTTGATACATCAATTTCACAAATTAGGCTTCTTATGCACAGTCTTTTTCTGGGTTTAGCTGTTCATGTATCACAAAGGTGCATCACAAAGGAATGGTTAAAGGTCCCATATTTTATATTTTTCTTATTCTTTATTTGCAGTCTTAATAGCCATACATGTATTTGTGGTTTTGTGGCACCAAAAAACCCTTTCAATATAATTTTTCATCTCATCTCTGCAGCTTTTCTCTGGAGCTGTATGAAGATTAGGCTGGTTTGTGATTGTGTCTTTAAGGTGTAATGATATAAATGACCCTCTATTCTGGTTGGCTAACTCTTTTCTGAGTGACAGTCGCCCACGCCACGCCCACAGTTTTCTTTGGTCTTGTTGCTTGCTAGCGTTGCAATAGAATGACTGCTCTGTCTTTTCTTTACATATAAGGTTGGACAGTGGGGCTGTGCTGACGGCAGACATACGCCATGAGTGTGAGTGTGTCATATCACAAACTTACAGAAGTCCAAAAAGCTAATTTAGAGGGACAGTTGCTGAAAACAGGTGGTGTGAATATCTTCATAGACTGAGCATTTGTACACTTTTACAGTATCTATGCAGCACCTAGACCTGCTTTATAATAAAAAAGGACATCAAAATTTAAAATTAGACAATATGGAAGTTAAATCGTGTTATTTTCTGCTATACAGTATTTCATGTGCATGCTACTTTTGCTTTAACCTAAATAGTTGTTAAAGAAATAAAATAAATATGACATCTAACACTGCAAATTCTACACCTCGGGATGAGAAGCTCCACATACAGTGAAGTAGCCAATTAATGACCACAAGAGCAGCAACTGACAATTATTTTCATGACCGATTAATCTGTTAAAATCTTCAAATCCCTACAAAGATATTCAATTTAATTTTACAATTGCTGTACACTTTGCTTCTCAAAATAATTTTGTTCTCTTCTGATAGTTTGTTTACTTTTTCTGAGCATCCGTAGCTCCGTTTGCATCACTTTTCATAACACTGTGACATTCACTGTTGATGATTCTGTCTGAACTTCAGTGGTGGTTTCAATTTGGGGTTGTTCATATGGTTTCATTCAGATGAGTAAAATAGCATAATTTACAAGGTCAACAGCTCAACAACCAACTATTTGCAACAGAGTTATCACATTGCAATTGTTTCTGAGTTGTTGTTTTTTTTGTCATAAGTGAAATTCGCCTTCAAAACAGCTCCATTGTTCATCTAAAAGTGCTGACTACCGACTCAAATAATGAATCTGGTTGTCTGTGTTTGTTTTGCGGATTTATTTATTTAAGAGTTATTTGTACTGGGAAAAGTGTGGACCATGAACTACAGCCCCATACCACCAAATTTATGGCCTGATTTAGTTTACAGTGCCCACCCCTCGATGGGCCTTCTGGTTTCTAGACCTGAAGGAATGTATCTTTGTCTTCATATGTGTGTGTGTGTGTGTGTGTGTGTGTGTGTGTGTGTGTGTGTGTGTGTGTGTGTGTGCACACGCTCACATACTGTAAACAGCCTCAGAGTACTACCACAGTCATGTCTCATTAGTCAAAGTCTGGCTGAAAGTGAATGAAGACTGAGCAGCAAGTAGTCTGAGGTGTGAGGGTCACTCCAACAAGCTAATGTCACACTGCAGCGTGGTGATAATCCCTGCAGTCATAAACAGATGCTGGAGCGCCGCAAACTGCACAGTAAACACACACACGTTCTCGCAAACATGCAAGCACAGTGAGCCAAATCTTTGTACACACACACACACACACACACACACACACACACACACACACACACACACACACACACACACACACACACACACACACACACACACACACACACACACACACACACACACACACACACACACACACACACATATGAATACTCACACAAATATAAAGTCAGAAACACACACGCTGTCCTAACACCTCTGTGTTATGTGTAGTACGACAGGCCTGCAGACACTGGCTGGAAAGGAAATAACAAACTAACTCAGAAACCAATTATTACTCCACCAATGCTGCAGCTGCCATTGTACACATTTTGTACTAAAAACCCCATAGTTATAACCAAAACCTTGTGAACATTTCCATGATCCAAAAAAAACTTTCTTCACTCCAAAACCACTTCAAACTGACCAGAGTGTATGTCTGATTCAACGGTTCATGCTGTTGCTCCACAGCTTCACAACTTCTGAAATGAAGCGAGATCCATCATCCACCAAAAATGTATAGTGTCTAATCTGATGTGTTATTTAAACACTGATTACTATCGCTGCCTTAAAACACAGAAATGCAGAAATCCAGTCTTATCAGCTGACCAGTAAATTCCTTTGCTATCAGCCAAAAATCCTTCACATTCAGCAGTAGTGGGGAGCTTTTCCTGTAAACTTTGCACAAACTGGCGTTTACCAACAAATATAACAAATGTCATCTGTGACAGAGAGAGTCAGGGAAAATCTATCTCCAATGACTTTCTAGACAGAACTGCTGTAGTAAAAATTGCTCTGTGTCTTCACAGAGCAGATAATTTCAAGCTCTGCTGCTCAGTAAAAAATGAAAAGAAAAAAAAAAACGTTGCTCTGAAATGATCAGTGAGAACAATGTTATCACTCACAGGCTTTAGCGCTTTTCATTTAGCACTAATCCAGGGTTTTTCTTTGAAATCCATATCCCGCTATCTGAGGTCACTGTTACAATTATCTACTGCTGTTCAGATTGTCCACATATTACAAGATGATCATTCGGTTTGAGGCTTCATTGTCTCGTCTGTAACCGCTGTTGATAGACACACCTCACTACCTGTAATCGGTTTTACAATTATTCATTGCTGTTAAAAAGATCTTTGAAAATGTGATCACTCAATTACAGGCCAATTATCTAAGGCTTTACCTGATTTCTGTTCTCTGAGATCATTATCTCAACACCTGTAATTACTATTTGGTTCTCTCCGCATGTCTGTGGCTGTTATCTCCTTCAGTCCCACAGAGCTTGAATTGGGACTATAAACCAGTCATATGTGAGTGGAGGATAAGAGGATCAGGAACTCCTCTCTTTCCTATTCTGTGCCCACAGGGTGAGGGTGAGGAATGTATGACATTCCTATATGCATGGGACAATAGAGAGCGAGAACCAGATGGGTGAATATGGAGCAAAACCATGAGGAGAGGTTAAAGAATGAATGAAAGAAAGACAGAAGGCGTGAGTGCGTTTGGGGGGCCACAGAATCAAGATAAAACCAGTACTGACAGAGCAGTCTTGCATAAGCGAATGCGCATGCATGAGTGTATCAAAACACAAGCACGTGTTTGTGTATGTGCACATTGTGTGCTGTGACATGCCTATCTCCACACCACCTCCTTCGACCACCTACCCCTCCTCCACACCCCCCAGGCTACTGCCCCACACCTGACCCGGCCCTGCCCGGCCCTGCAGGGCCTGTCGCAAAAAGGGATGAGAAGGGGAACCGTTTTCTCCCCCTGTGGGGGGCAGTCACTGTGGATCCGTCAGCCCAGCTTAGGGCCCTCTCCTCTGGGCAGCGGTGCCCAGCAGGCCCCCTCCAGCCCCCAAGAGGACGAAGGCCTTTGAAATGAGCCCCCAGACTCCAGACTCCAGAGACGTGCCTTTGTCTGGCAGCTGCGGGGGGGCATTGATGACTGACTCCATCTTTGTGTTTGTGAACATGCCAAGCTAGAGATGCTAAATTACAGTTGAACACTCTCGAGGGGACAACAGAAGATAGCCATGTTGTGTCAGAAAGTTAGCTGCTGTCAAACGTGTTTGTTGCCATCAGAGACAAGACAGAGCAAAAGAGACAACAGCAGTGTGCATAATTTGATAATAGATATGTAAGACATTGTCTGCTATTGTTTACAGACAGGCTACACTGTATGTGTTGACACCTGTTTGTCTCATATATATGTGTGACAGCGGGTATTTACCAGCTCGCACCATCTCTTCGCAGCAACAGTAATCACTACCAAAGTTTACTGTTAAATCCAGATCATATGCAGTTAGATTTTGTCCTCTTTGTCTGTGGCTCAGGGCAGTAATTCCCAGAACTGCTTAGCTGGACAGAGCCCAGCGCTGGGTGCATGAGAAACACCAGCAGATTCCCTATAGTGGTGCGCAGAGTGTCTCTCTGTGTCAACAAAGAGCAGCTATAGTGCAGCAAAGAGCATAAAAAAAACAGGCATGACAGGGCCAAGACAGGAGCAGCTGATGAATCATGATATTTGATCCTTTTCATCCCAATGACTCTTGAAGAATTTACCCAAAACAGCTATCTAACAGATTAACAGCCTTCTCCTGTACATCTGTGTGTGCAGGTGGATATCTATGTGTGTATGCAGGCATGTCTGCTGTTGTGAAAGTGTGTAAGCACAGAGGATTTTTATATGTCTTTAATTAAAAGCTTGTCGCTAAGCCTCCTCACACTCGGTCACAGTCTGCTGCATTCGAGTGTGTCATTGGCTGTAGGTCAGGCCACATAACACAAACACACGCACGCAAACACACACACACACACACACACACACACACACACACACACACACACACACACACACACACACACACACACACACACACACACACACACACACACACACACACACACACACACACACACACACACACACACACACACCTTGATGAAGGTTATAATGTATAGTTTAAGCAGGGTGGTGATTAAATCTTACTGAATTATGGCATCAGGATTTAAATGCACTGGTCAAAATAATAGAAACCCCTGTCAGTATAACACAACGGACCTTTTTCACAGCAGACATTTTGACTACTCATTGTAAGGAAAGCACAAGTAGAATTAATGGTAGCTCAGTTCCATTTAGGCATCCAACTAAGCCATGTTAGTGAACCAGCATACACAAACAAAGGACCACCTTCAGCCATCATTAATACACCCGTGCTTTCCCTGTTGTGAAGAGTCAAAATGTCCACTGTGTAAAAAGGTCTATGCAGTTCAACAGCAAATAAACTGCAACCGACAAAAGGAATGAATGAATATTAATTTGAATTAACAGCTCTTTAAATTTGTTTCGAGAAACAATGAACATTATAACCTTCATGAAGGTAAGATTTATCACAGGACGAGTGTCGTACACACAGACTACAAAGATTTAGTTATGCCATAACAGCCTTATGATTGGATGCTGACTACCTGGTGCCATAAGAACATTTGACTGTTCTTCATTTACTGCCCTTTGACTCAATTTGAAAATGTTCCTCTTGGGCTGAGATGTCAGCAGGGGGCAAAACAATTCAGATTAAATGACTATGAAGATATACAGAGGTCAGAAGTTAAAGGAAAGGTTTAAGTAAATCAGTGCAATCTCGAATGCCACAATGCACTCAAGGGATTGACATGAAAAAGACAGGAAATGGTGGTCAGACACATTAAGATACCTTTTTTGGTACGACTTCAGGCTGTCTAAGACAAAAACCATTACAGTGGTCCCAGATCGCACTAGTCATATCCACCGATGGTACATGTAGAGCTTTGGCAGCTAAAGTCAGCAGGTGTTACATTTCTGTTAGTGTCAGAAACTTAAGATAACATTTTCACAACTACTGCTACAACTCGGACCTACAAACCGATTAAACAGTGCTCTCTAGCATCATCCAAACACCAAATGAGAGATTTCTTTTGGAAGGACACAGTAGTTCACTCAGACAATGAAGCTCCAAAGACTTGGAGAATCTCTAACAAGCAGTATTGCAGTAGTCTGTGGTGGCCCATGAAAATGAATGTGTGTTATCTTGGGAGACTTTTGAGTATGCGTGCATCCTGAAGTATATTCATAGAGCACGTGATAGAGGATAAAATGGCACCAGCTTTGACACAACAACGTTACTCACAGTCTCTCCAACTCTTTCAGGTCCTGGAAGGCTCCTCTCTCGATTGTTGTGATTTTGTTCTCCATTAACTGCCTGAGAGAGAAACACCAAGAGAGTGTGAGACTATGAGAATTGGACAGAAAAAAACAGAGAAGAGGGAGAAGAAGAGAGCGATAGAGAGACACATAGAGCGTGAGAGCTAACAGAGTGATTTGTGCGATGAAACCATGAGAGGCCAGAGAAAAGGAGAAAGACGGCCGGATGGGGCCACAGATAAGAGAGAGAAGAGGAGGAGAAGGAAAGAGTGAGATAGGGCAAAGAGATTGACACTGGAGAGGAGAGGGATGTAGAGATGGAGAAGATAGTGGGTGTGAAAAAAAAAAGAAAAGCAGATTGGTGGAGATGGAAAGTGATAGAATGTTGAAACAGCACGAGGTAGAGAGAGGAGACAATCAGCCGCGAGTCGATAGAGCCCTAGAATTGACTTTAAAACTGGCCCATCAGTTGGACAGCAACTCATCTATCATCCAATTTACTCTCCATCTAACCACATAGCTGTGACTACTCATTCACTTACACTGGCACAACTCTGCAGGATCACTGTGCTGACTTAGCCAAGCAACAATGCACATTTTCATCAGCTGTGTGCAGTGAGTTCATCATAAATAGGAATTAATCTGCTGATGTTTTCTCTTTTTTCAATTTATTGGTTTATCAATTAGTCTTTGAAAAGGCCAAAACTGAGAAATACACCTCAGAGTGCACAAAATAACATCTTCAAAATGACAGTTGTGACCAGAATAACAACACATCATCACATTTAAGAAGCTAGATTTTGAGAATTTTGCTTCAAAAAATTACAATAAATTGATCACTTACATTACTTGCCTGCAGGTCTAATTTAAATTCAAATGGTTAACAGTGTGTCAGTGCAATCGGGTGAACACATACAGGAAACCGGTAAAGTGAAGACTGGAGCACACAAACATACCCACCCAATTAAGGATATAATCTCTGGAGGAATTCCAACAATGTATTCCCTGCCATTCACTTTTAGCTGAATGGCACACAAGACACAATCTAAGTAGGCAGTCCTTGTCCCACCACTGCTGGTGCAGAGGAACGCTTTACCTGGATTCATCCCAGGTAAGAAACCTGTTCTTACTTGACTCTTTCCTTCTCTTCCCTTTTCTTTTCCTTTCCTTCCACCCTCCACTCCCTTCCAGCAGCTGCATTCCTCCCTCCGCGGTTACACCTAATGACCGCTATCTCCTTCCCTTTTTGCCCTCCATCACTTCCTTGCCGGTCCATTAATCACTCCAGCACATGGGCCCTGGGGCCCACTGGTTAAAATAAGCCCCTCCTGACACTTCCACTGGCAGATTAACACGACAGCATTAACAGGTGCCACCGCTATTCTGTTTAGACACCCACACTGGCTCAATGAAACCACTGCTTCCCACCACTGGATGCAGTGCAGCATGCGGCAGCTCCCGGGCTGCCGAGCACTCATCAGAAACACTGTCTCTGTGTTGTGGTATTTGAGGGAGGAAAGTTATTGGACATGTAATTTGCTGCTCTTCAGAGCTGTACGTGAGAATGTGGATGTTTTCCTTTTAAATATGCAACAAGGGAGGGGAAAAAAAACAGGGGAAAATAAAATGGATAAAAGCCACTTACAACACTCGCAGATGCCTCAGTCCTGCAAAATCCGCCTTGGTGATTTTAGTGAGGTTGTTTGCATTCAGATCCCTAGACAGTGAGATGATTAAAGAGGGGATTGTTAGTGCATTTGAAATTATACTTTAATAAAAAATTTAAAAAAAAAACCACAATGCTTGTGTGCAGGTTACTGAAAAGGTTTTTGTTTGAACTTGGTGTGCCGTGGGCAAATGCACAATTGTCATTTGAGCGTCAGAGAAACTGAGAGGAGCTGTGGCTGCTGCACTATGCTGGGCAAATGTTAATTTCATCAAGGGGTCTTCGTCTGATAAAATACGGCCTGTTTAACTCGGAGCCCACTTGTCCAAATCCGTTTTTGATTAACTTGCTGGTCTCCAGACAAACCGATGTGGTCTACGGAGGCTGCGCTAATGCAACAGTGCGAAACCACCAACACAACCACAGCAGCCCCGAACTTCAGCTCCGCGATCAGCACTGACGTGTCCACACATTGAACACATGCAATATGCAAGAAGTCTGGTGTTTTTAATGATTTACATAACAACCAAAAATCTACGTGAGTTGGATTTAGCGGCGTTTAGAGAACCTTAAGTGTAGTTTGGACACGTTCGTTCAAATTTAAAGCTCTGCGCAATTAGTCCCCAAGGAAAAAGTCCTCCGTGCTTTCTGCGTACCATTTAACTGAATAAATGAAACAAGAGTTATACAATTTTGGGACTATTATGTGATGATAACCATGTTGATATAATTTCCTGACCACTCGTGACAGTGTAATTTTGGGTATCAAATTGGCTACTGGAATAAAATGTGCAGTAAACTCTTTAAACACTTAAAACGCCTTTAAGAGAACCGCAGCATTAAAAAAAATACTAAATAAGATAAGGTCAATTCACACTTTATCATAATCACTGACGCACAAAGAAATGCATAGTAATCTCGTGATTTTCCTGTGAAATATGTCCAAATTGTTGAGAAATATTAAGTAGCCTGTACATATCCAACTACCGGTACTTACAGTCTCTCCGTGTTGCGGGGTATGTTCCTGGGCACGCTGCGAAGCCCTTGGCCGTGACAGTCCACTGTAGTCCCGGTGCAGGAGCACTGGGCCGGGCAGGGCTGACCGTCCGCTCCGCTGGACAGGACCAGGACCAGAACGGCCACCAGCAGCCACAGTACAGTCACCGGGGAGCGGCCAGGGCCAATGGGGCACAGAGCTCCCACCATCACTGCGGCAAGTGGGGGCCAATATGAGACCCACAAATCACTAAGAAAATACAAGGGCGTTAAAAAATAAAGCCCTGAAATCCCCGACGGAGCTCACCAAAACTCTGCACGCAACGGGATGCCGTCCTCCGTTTCGTCCCTTTGCAGACGCGTGTTTTTGAATTTTCTCGTTCTAAATTTACATTGGGGTCCTCTTAGAGGGGTTTCAATATGTGAAGACTCAACCGTGAGTTTGGTTCCCCTGGGCAGGCAGAAGGGAGGTCGACGAGGCGGTGGACCCGCTCTGTGTCTGCGCTACAGCAGCGCAAACTTCCACATGTCCCCGGCATGCGGTGCCCAAATCCCCCCGGTGTGTGCTGTGTCTGTGTATGTAAATGTAGCCTATATGCGCGGAGACTGGTCAGTGGAACACCTCGATCCTTGATATGATCCAAAGACGCACACTCTCACACACACAGTTCGGGAACACACACTCCAGGTAAGGCTGTCTTGGTTATTAATTCACAACACGCGTCCGGCGAAGAAGCAGCGGCAGCGCTGGTTCTCCCAAAAGCTCAGCAGAGGTCACCGTGCCGGAGAGATATCGATCCCGATAACATATCAATTGCCGGTAGGTGGCAAGGATGCAGCTAATGTGAGGAAAACCCGTGAAAGACCAGCGCGCAATACTATAATCCAACTCTGCGTGGTGCGTCAAAGCGCTGCTCCCGAGAGTGTGTGAGAGGAAGAGAGAGGGAGAGTGAGAGAGGAGGGAGCGGGCACGTCTGGTACTGCGTCTGTCGAGGCAACTCTCTTTCTCTGACACACACACACACACACACACATGAACACACATGAACACACACGCACTGCGTTTTCTCTGAAGGTAGCAGCAGGTTTCTAAGTGACTGCCAGATGAACAGCAAAAGTTTGACCTCGGAAGGGGACTCTCTTTCTCACTGCAGTGTCCCGGTCACCTGATGCCTTATTCAACTGGCTTCAGTAAAACGACAGCGCGTCTTATTAAAGCCTGATGACGCAGAAAAAACTCTGATCCTTGAAATTCATACGACTGAACCAAGAATGAAGCGCTGTTAAATAGACATTTGTTGCTGCTTAGCTCATAATTCTTCAGCCTCAGGATAAAAGAGAGTTTAAAAGGACACCTGTCTCATGATGGACAAACATCTTGAGAGTGGGTTCACAGGATAAGCCATGTACAAATTTCATGTCCAGAATAACTTCAATGGATTTGAGTTGTCTTTATTGTGATTCAGTTTTAATTAATAAATGATGAATTAAGAAACCCTAAAAACTCCACACAGACTTTCCAGCTCTCATCAAACTTTCAGAAATTCTTCCGTACTTTTGTCTGGATGACTCATAAATCTTTAACTGTTATTTATGACACATCAGTTTCAGCACATTTATATTTACTATCACTTTACTGTATTTCTGTCAATGTTAGCCAACAAGTGGTTGCTTGTGTGGACTTGTGATTTGATATTTTGGGTTAAAAATAATTATAATAATAATAATTGTAACGAATTTCTCTCCTCTGGATCCAGAGACACTAATTTGGTGTTTTCAGTAGCTCCAGAGGTTTTTGATGGGTAATGTTGGGCCTGACCTTAAACTCCCATGACTTTAAGCAGCCTGGTAACATACTTGTCTACGAGGACTCTGCAGCCAACTTTAACAGGGCGAACCATAGCTTTCCAATCATGGATACAATTATAAACAGTACAACTATTCAGAAACAGCTGCTAGTTGTGTAGGCATCTCGACAGGCATAAATTCTGTCACAAATGAGTTTAAATGGAAAATATTGAGGCAACATTATAGAATCTCTTTGATACAGATATCATGTCAGTATGAAGAACACAAACAATGGACTGCAGTTTTATATCCCTTACAACCCTCAAGTCTCCTTCAGGTCTCAGGTTTTAGACCTATGAAGTGACCCCATGATTAAAACTGTTGGGTTCATTCTCATTTCTAATTTAGATGTAATCCACATCTGTGTTGCTTGTCCTTCACATCTGATTCTTGGCCTTACAATAAACAATGTTGTTTTAAAATGTGTTGTATGAATGACGTGACTTGACTCGATGGGGTGAACTCACTACTGAACTCCACTCCTTATTGCAGTGTTGGATTAGGTAAACACTTAAGGGATATGATTGTGATTCTTCATGAGGGATCAGTGACATACATCTCAAGGAGATGACAGATCTGTGCTGTCTTCTCTCTGCCACTCTCAAGCCTTCATTTCTGCCTCCCAAGACACAATTCAAACAGCTGTGTGATCGTAATGCTGATGCTCCGACAAACACACACTCCCACAGCCTCACTCACATAGCCTACTTAGAGAGGGAGGAAATATAACTTATAGAAAATTCTATATCTTTATCTTTTCTGTTGAGGTGGATAATTAAAGAAAGAAAGAAAAAAAAGACTAGCATGAATTATATGTCTTAACAAAGGAGACATAAGCGAGGAAGAGGAACTGTGGAGGAGGCAGAGAGGGGAGGGGGAGATGGGGAAGGGTGGGAGGGTCACTGATGGTGGCGTATCATAGCTGAACTGAGGGAGGAGAGAGAATCACAGGGGAGGAGAGGGTGACCCCTATTCCTGCAACACAACAAGACTTCAGGGCACATGGCGAGTTCAGACACAGTTTAACCTGACCTGTCAGCCCCCCCCCCCTCCACACACACACACACACACACACACACACACACACACACACACACACACACACACACACACACACACACACACACACACACACACACACACACACACACACACACACACACACACACACACACACACACACACACACACACAGTCAGTTGTGTTTCCATCACTTCAAAGGACATTACATTGACTTTCATTAATTTCCTGGAGACTTACCCTAACCCCCGAACTTTAAACCAAGTCTTCACTATAAAATTTAATGATTTACGTTATATAAGTATTTTTTTTTTCCTCAAGAGGAAGTTGAGTCCAGGCGATTTGACAGGGTAAACAAATTTATGCCCACACAAAAGGAGTAATATGAGCACACACACACACACACACACACACACACACACACACACACACACACACACACACACACACACACACACACACACACACACACACACACACACACACACACACACACACACACTTAGGCCTCGTTGATTGCCTTGGATTACAGCTAAAGCCCAGGTCAAGCTGCAGGATTGTTTGAATCTGACAGTAGAGACTCAGCGACTGGCTTGCTGCCATTGACGGGTCTTCACATGTTTGTAACAAGTTAGAAAAAGATATTAGGTATTCCTCTATTGAGTCACTGATGTATTTTTAGTCATATTAATGGTGTTGCTTTATGGATCACAATGTCTCTTTGGTCAACAACAAAATATCTCAAAATAATTTGGACATTCATGCATCTCAGAAATTAAGTGTATTGACTTTGATGATCCCCTGAGTAAATCAAATGTTTGTACAGATATTCATGGTTCCCAGATGATGTGTCCTGATGACTTTGGGGATGTGACTTTTGATATAGCGGCAAATTAAAATTTGTACTTTATAAAAATTGTAATACTTTGGTTCATGACCAAAAACCTGCTAAAATAATGACATTCACACCAGCGGTACTGTTTGGTGTTAAATAAAAAATATAACCATGCTGAAAAGCGAAACAACAGTAAGATTGTGAGCATGGTTAACATTTTTAGTCAAAGAGGACTCTTGACAAACTCGCCTGCACTCAAACCTCATCTGTCATACGAGGAAGCAGTATTGAGATCTTCCTACACACCCAGATTTCTGAGGTGACAGGATGTTCAGAGAACCACTTTATCATGTTTAAATAAAGGACAGTCAGTCGAGTGATGTTGATGTCACATCCTCAACAGTGGTTATTATTAGAAGGTGATTGATTACAATGAGGCTTAAATCTTTCCACATTTTTCAAAATCATCATGTTTTTAAAGTTGTTACATGTCAATATTATTTTAATGATAGGAAAATGCCTAACCCTCCAAGAACAAAGATGTATTATTTCCTAATGTGAGAACGTTGGATGACATTGCCAATGACGACAGGCGCAACTTGACAAACCTGATTTACATTTCTCAGACAAATGTAAATCAGGAGATCTTCAATTACAACATTCCTTTTTTCTTTTTTTTTTAACCACACTTATCCATACAAAAGATGACTTACAATGTATAGATACCTTGAAATATTACACATTTAACTATTAAGACAACAATGAGTTGGAGCCATTACAGACTGCCCAAGACTCCAACTAACATCACAGGTCAATCATCTGCGATAAAACAAATCAACTTAACTAAAGATGACTTGCAGAGTTCAGATGGAACTGATGATGATGCAGATGAGCTGCAGTGAATTCAGCACCTTTTAATTCAGATAATGAATGAAAAGGAGGTTCCTTTTTCTTACGTATTACCACTGAAATGGCTCATCCCACATTGCTTCAAATTACACCAATAAATCTACATATAAAGAAAGACCTTCGCCGAGTGACATTCACATAAAAAGAAATACAGATAAAGGCTGCACGCAATGAACTATGTAAAGTAAGTTTCTAAACAAATGAACTTGAGGCACGCAGCAATTATTAAGTCAAATTCTGAGACTCGTTTTTAAAATTCTAGCTGTAGGAAATTGGCTGGTTTGGAGGTTTGCAAAGCTGCTAATAAGAAGTGAATCTGTCTGTCGACTGTGATGTTGGTACTGCTCAATCCAGCCTGTTGATTTAGGAGCTGTATATGTTATCTTTGGTTTATGGCCATGCAGTAAAGTTGAAGGTGTGGGGGCAGTGTGTGTGTGTGTGTGTGTGTGTGTGTGTGTGTGTGTGTGTGTGTGTGTGTGTGTGTGTGTGTGTGTGTGTGTGTGTGTGTGTGTGTGTGTGTGTGTGTGTGTGTGTGTGTGTGTGTGTGTGTGTGTGTGTGTGTGTGTGTTTGCAGAGGTCAGTTTAGCCACCTGGCCTCTGGACAGCTGCTATCGAGACACATGCTGCGAAGAGTGTGTCCTACTGTACACACACACGCACACACACACACACACACACACACACACACACACACACACACACACACACACACACACACACACACACACACACACACACACACACACACACACACACACACACACACACACACACAAACATTCTCTCGTGTCTATCTTGCAGATATTCATTTATGCACAGCCAAACGTTTACACAATGCGGCAGACAGACACACACAAAGACAGACAGAACTGCAAACAGTTCATTACATCAATGTATTAATTAACAGCATTAATCAAATCTGCTGTGTTTCTCTTTACTCAGATCCATGTAGGGTGTGTGTGCGTGTTGTCTGATAATCACATCATTAAAAACCAATGATGTTTGTGTTTGGACTGGCACCGTCAACAGTCGCTGGTTACACAGCTGCAATGAGACACACACACTTAGAAAGAGGGATGAACATACTGTGCCACACCAAAACACACAAACAGCAACATTAAAAAAACAAACAGAAAAAAAACCTCCTGTCTGGGATTCCTTTTACTCCCAGTTGCCAGTTTCATGCCGATGTGATCCGTCCTTGAGGTGTATTGAAACTTCATTGAGGCCCTGAGGTGTGTATGTGGCTGGTTACCTTTGTTGTGATGGGATTGAGCGGCTGTTGTCTGTCTCACACGCCCAGCTGCCGAGGCCCGGGGAGATGCTAAGGAGGTGAATAGGATCTCATGAATCGACTGGTATGTTGGATATTCTCCATTCTTCTGCCTCTGGAAAAAGGTGTGTCTGGTTTCACATGTCAGGTGTGCTGTTGTTTGTGTGAGCAGAAAATCAATCTTCATTATGTTTCATTCAGAGGTCCGCGAGAGCCACTGATTCAGTTATGTGAGAACTGCTCATATGACACATTAAAAATTAATTATTTATGAAGTCATTCCTCCTTCCTTCCTCAGTGACTCCTTACATTTTTTTTGTACCGTATTTTAAAGTGTTACCTGATTACTCTCTCATTTCACAGTTATTTTTCAGGGATTTTGCATAATAGTACAATTTTAGTCATTTGGCAGACACTTTAGTCTAAAGCTAGGGTATACATGTTTAAAAAGTTTGTATGAGATGCTGTCCTAACATGTCAGAGGTGTTTCCACCTGTTTTGAAAGGCAACAATTGAAGGTGGGCCAGAAAATGATAGAGCGTGGTGAGATGGGGTGAATATTTCAAATAGAGACATGTATGTTGTTGCTCTGCTTGCTCTTTGACCTCCACACCTCCGGGCAACAAGTGAGTGTCACATTGTTGGTTCTGGAAAGGTAAAACAAAAATTGGTGGATGCATTCCCCCGTTGGGGAAGGATGTTGTTTAACCAACTGACAAGCACCTGATTTGACATGTATTGACGCCCTGAGGATACCTGCTATACATTTCCTCCCCTTCTATAAGTATGCGGGAAGAATCAGGGTTTCAGTGTCTTCTTCAAACACGCATCATTGTTGGGAGGGATTGACAGCTTGACCCTGAGCTTTACAGCCATTGCACAGCCAACCTGCTACCAGCGGAGCTACGGCCAAGTTTGTCTTCACTTTTTATAACTGGAAAATGTTTATGACGGTGTTGTCACCAAAATATTTACAAGCTAGTGTGTATTGCTGCTGAAAGCAAAACAAAACAAAAGCATATACACGATTTGTGGACATTAGTGTGAAGATTAGTTTAAACTGATCTTTAAAAAAAGTTTCTGGGTCATCTAACAGGTGAGTGGTTAAGATGTGGATTTCCTAACTGACTTTTACTGTACAGTGAAACATATTGAAACAATGGGGTCAGACTGTCTGGTGTCCCCTGTGTGTCTCTGCTGAACGAGGTTAGTTCATCTGAATGTGTTTGTTCAGCAATGATAGAAGAAGAGATCTAACCAGACATGATAGTCTTGCATATTTCCCCTCGTGGTGCAACAATAGCGTCTCAGCCATTCTAATCCTTTTACACAATTATCCCTCAGTGTTTGTGTGTTTAAGCGCAGCCACTCTGACAGTGGCTTTTCCATGGCCGTGAACCAAAACAACTCAACTGCCATTATCCTAAAATAGCCCGTGAAGTACAAGATAAACACGCGTGTGAAACTAATTGTGCGTTGTGCCGGGAGCTGGCTTGTAGAGGAGCATTGTTGTGACAACAGATTAAACATCTGTCTGAACCCATTGCGGAACCCAAATTCAGATTAAAAGGGAAATAGGATATATCCTGTATATGCCTCATCTCGCCAAAGAGCAGAAGACGTAGTCTAGGTAACAGTGAATGAGGAGAAGCAGACAGACTAGAGTATGGCGAAAGAACAACATTGTTTTCTTCTCTTCTGTTTTTTACTGAGCTAAAAAGAAGAACAATGAAGATTAATTCTCATAATTTCTTTTCTTCTTTTCATTGTTCTTCCAGCATGCTGAATCAGAGAAAAGTCACATGGAGTTAATAACTATTGCCATAAAACACTGCTTTGTGACACGCTCTCATATTCAAACACATACACACACCCAGGCTGGAGATATGTCCTCTGTTTATAACACTGTTCATAATCTAGGAATTTGTCACAGGATTTGTTCATGATAAAGTTATTTTTTTCCCCCTCTCTAGCTTCCAAAGAGCAGAAAGAACTAACGAGTGAGTGAGTGAATGAATTATAGCCGGCTGTAAGCTGTGCTGAAGAAAAGGCTCTTAAATACTGACACAGTATATGATTCTCTGACAAGGACTGGAATCTTGTTGCAGATGAGGCTTCATAGAAGAGTGCTGTTTTCTGTCAGATGCGAAGAATGATGCTTGGAGTCCTGCGTCAGTGATAGTCAAGTAGAAGAAGTAAATCATATGAGGCTTAAAACACCTTTGAAGTGCGGCACCGAAATGGTCCGTGCAGTACTTTGCGTATCCGTAGCATCTCGTGGAAGCATTGCACTGTTACATTGCTGCACAGAAATCAAGGTCAGTTTCTGAGGCTGAGGGGAAGCCGGCTGAAAAACACCAGATGAGAGAGCAGAGAAAAAGTAGAGAGTGGGAGGTGTGACAGAGAGAGGAAAAAGGGAGGTTTGAAAAAAGAAGAAAGGAAAAAGAAAAATATGAAGGGTCCTTCGAGGGGGGGGGGGGGGGTGGAGTAGAGGCGAGAGAATGAGAGGGAGGTGTGTAGAAAGAGGAGTGTGGGAAAAATCAATACGCTCTCTGGAGCGACTGGAAGAGACAATCAGTCCTGTCTGACCCTCGTCTCCCCTTGGTGTCAGTGCATGCATGTTTTTGTGCATATATTTAATTCACGAATGCCTGTGTGTTTATAAGCCACATGCTCGTACATTGATTTTGAGTTTGGGATTCATATGCCGCCGGCCATCTGTGGATGCAGTCGCACGTGTGTCTGTGTGTGTAAGTGTGTGTGTAAGTAAGTAAGTGTGTGTGTGTGTGTGTGTGTGTGTGTGTGTGTGTGTGTGTGTGTGTGTGTGTGTGTGTGTGTGTGTGTGTGTGTGTGTGTGTGTGTGTGTGTGTGTGTGTGTGTGTGTGTGTGTGTGTGTGACCCTTGTTTGTCTCCTCTTGTGTTTGCTGTCCTCAGCTCAAATATATTTTATTGGCATGACTGCTGAGGGCAGGAGAATGATGACGCCGGGGAAGCTAATGAGATAAAAGTTCATTACTTTCCCTCTATCAACTTTATTATGAAAGGATGGATCGAACAAAGACTCGGAGCAGAATTGAAATAGGATAAGACTGTCGCATCCGCAAAAGGACACCCTAGCAGCTTAAACTGGCACCGTATGAGTTGATTTTTGCTTACAGGGGCTCGCAGTCACTTTGCTCTCTAACTCCATCTATGTTCCTGCCATTTACAGGGTCACATTCACGCACAAGCCAAAGGCTATGGGCCAGACTTTCCCAAATTGTCCCGAGATACTTTTTGTAAAATGGCCTTGCTTTGATAGCTATTATTATCAATATAAAGAATAAAGAGCTCTTTTGCTCTCTCTCTTTCTCTCCCTTGTGTATGTATGTGAGCGTGAATGGTTAGTATTTCTGCGCGCCTCGAGGCTAGCGGCTTTCACAGGCCGTCCACTCGACGTTTGTAAAGCTGGCTCAACTCACCATTGTCCAAGTCCCTCTCCTGAATTCAGTTTCTCCATCTGCCCCTGGGCGCCTCTCAGACTGACAGGGGGCGCGGGGGTAGATGGATAGATGAAAGAGCAGACAGGAAGAATACGACTCCTCAGAGAGAGAGAGAGAGAGAGAGAGAGAGAGAGAGAGAAATTTACCAATCACAAAATCCACTTTTCTCAATCTCTCTATCAGATCTCTGCCACCGTCATCCAATCGCTTTTAGTCTTCCTTCCCTCTGCCCTCCTCCTTGCTCTGTCCCTCTGCTGTGCCGTTGCAGGGGGTTAATTGAGGTCTGAACAGCAGGGGGCTATTATGACACCTCTCTAAATAGGACACACACCCACGCTCACACATAAACACGCACACACACACATCATAAAGTAATAATAAAAAATATGATTTCTGAGATGCAAGAAATGCACGAGACTCCCCATTTTCAGTGTTATGCTATGCAGCAACTGCATTGTTAGTGCGTTTTAGGGAGTAAGTGTGTGTGTGTGTGTGTGTGTGTGTGTGTGTGTGTGTGTGTGTGTGTGTGTGCGTGTGTGTGTGTGTGTGTGTGTGTGTGTGTGTGTGTGTGTGTGTGTGTGTGTGTGTGTGTGTGTGTGTGTGCGTGTGTGTGTGTGTGTGTGTGTCTGGGGGTGATGTCAGATTTAATGATGGCTTCCACCCTTTGGAAAAGGCTGCCTCACCCCAAATCAGAAACCAACTGAATAAATCACATAATTAATCTAACAAGTCAGCGTGGTGTATCGAAGCACTGCACACAAAACAAAACGGATTGACAGGTGCATGTGTGTGTGCAGGCGCGCACGTACGGTGCACGCGCTCAGTCTGCCTGCTCTGGTAGTAGCAGATGGTAGGCTGGTGGTCTGTTGCCAAATTCGCTGTGTGATCATGTAAATGATCACATGCACACCCACATTCAAGTAAGACAAACGCCCCTGCAACTACGCCAAGACGTAAACAAACATATGAGTGGACACACGCACACACACACACACACACACACACACACACACACACACACACACACACACACACACACACACACACACACACACACACACACACACACACACACACACACACACGAATGCAGACACCTGTACTGAGATAAACAGGTGATGATGATCTCTCTCGCTTTTCTTTGTCTCTTATGTCTCTACTCTTTTTAGATTCTGATTGTTGAACTCTCTTATGTGAAACACAGGCTGTGTGTGTGTGTGTGTGTGTGTGTGTGTGTGTGTGTGTGTGTGTGTGTGTGTGTGTGTGTGTGTGTGTGTGTGTGTGTGTGTGTGTGTGTGTGTGTGTGTGTGTGTGTGTGTGTGTGTGTGTGTGTGTGTGTGTAATGCCGTTAAAGATGTTGATTGAAGCTGAAGTTTAACAGTGGGAAGCTTTACATCAAAGACTGACATTCACCTTTCATATCCTCTCCTTTTGATGCATGGAAACACATTCACACACACACACTTCATGGGAATAGAGAGCCGACAGTTTCACTAAATCAAAAAGTGACATTTGCTTCGATCCTCTGCAGAACCAATGCAGTAAGTCTCGTATGCGCGCGCACACACACCCTTTCTCTCACACATGCGCGCGCACAGAGCACAGATAAGGGTCTCCTACAGGGCTTTGGGCCCCTTTTGGCACACATCTACTTCCACAGAGCACTCCCCATGCTTTGGCACAATGAACACAATATATAGAAGAACACACAAACTCTCCCATACACACATTTTCACGCGCACACACACACATACACTCATTTGGCAGCAACAGCATCACGCAACAGATGCTTCTGAATGAGCTCCTTTGCTGGGCATGATTCATAATGTGGCTATTGAAAATCACTTCCAACACATTCATAACCACTTATAGCTGCCTATGAATATTCACAGCTCGGAGGCTCCACCACACACAAGCACTTAATGGGATTCAAGCAAATACACAGGTGCGCACAACAAAAGTTTTTTTTTTATACTTTTTTTTTTAATACTTTTTGCCTTTTTAACTTTTCAAAGACGTTTTGTTTAACATGATGGATTACAAGTAATTTAAAGTATGCAGATTACATTTTCACAAGATTTTCTCTTCTAATGTTCTTGGCCTCTGGAGGAAATTGCTTTCCAGGGTGAGACTCTGCTTTGATATGGTACAAATAACTTTGACAACACGTAAAAAAAGAAAAAAAAGATGGTGTCCTCAGAGGACCCTTGAGAAATCGCCATCTTTCATCCACGATCTTATAACACTTCCAAAAAAATCTTTGCACGTTTTCATCTCCTCTTCTTTGCTTATTACTTCTCGAGGGAATTAGAGTCGTGCTCTTACTCTGAGTCATTCTCAGGCTTAA
The DNA here is from genome assembly GCF_029030835.1 of Brachyistius frenatus. Classification (NCBI taxonomy): domain Eukaryota; kingdom Metazoa; phylum Chordata; class Actinopteri; family Embiotocidae; genus Brachyistius; species Brachyistius frenatus. The sequence continues at coordinate 4,519,363 of NW_027210622.1, forward strand.
GCTTAATGTGATTTTCAAATATCAAGTTCTTCAAGCATTAGTCTTGTGGCAGCTCCAAAGTTGAGACTGCCTTGGATGAGTAAAATGTAGAAATTCATTGAGGTTTCTCTGATAACTTAGACAGCATTTTCTCCCACTGCTTACAGAACAGACATACTTTGCACTGAGAAAGATTGAGAATTTGGACTTCTTGCTTATATCTTATATCTATTTTCTAAATCTTTAGTCCAATTACTGAAGTCACAATATACACATAATTGTTTTCAACTACTTGCAGAGAACTTCAATTCTCTGCAGTGAAACTATTATAACATGCCAACTCTTATTGTGATGAACCACTGGCAGATATAGACATAAACACAATGCTTTTCAACATGTATACATCCACTGTGCAAAAATGTTAAAATATCCTGTAAAACATTGCATATTTTTCTCTATGTAATATGTTCTTTCAAACAAAACGGGGTTGGATGATTCTGTCCCTCCAGACAGTCCTGACATATTTAGATATAATTAAAGCATCATTTTATCAGCCTATACTATCAGCATAAATGTTCTCGTGCCGATGCTGTTCTGATATTATCATTCATCGCTGATGGATTGATAGATGGATAGACAGAAATACGTATGGATGGATAGATTTAACCCTTATACTTTCCTCAAGATCTACTGTAAAGTTGAATGTGAGGGAGGGTGGGGGGGCGGAGCCTGGCTGTCCTCTGTGGCTGTCTTCCTAAATGCCCACCTCTCAGCGATCCAATTAAATCTTTACAATTAAATTTAAATCCTTCTTATAACTAAACTCTGTCCAGACATTCAATCTCACCTGGAAATATGTCTGCAGCTTACTAAAGCTAAAGATACTCTAACTTCTATTTCCACTTTGAGTGATCATAATTTATGATAAAAAAAAAAGAAAAAGAGTCACAAGACAAAATTGTTCGATGACAAAGTAAGAGCATTGTTACTATGGTAACTGGAAGCCAACCTGAACTGAGATTTATAATGACAGAAATGGCAGCACAAAATACTAATCAGGGATGCTGATGAAGAAATAACTGTTGCATCATGATATCTGAAAACCAGCTCCATCTCATTATTGATAAATTATTAAGTCCAAATTTGTCTGTGTTTGCACCAGTAACAAATAAAGACATCTGTCACATAACACCTAACACATACAACTTCTGTATGAAAAAAAGCATCATAAAAGTGAGCTGGCTAATCGGAAATTAAATTAATCAGCACCTGGCAGGTATGATGTTATCACAAAGTAACACTAGGTTCCTGCCATGTAACAAAATGATGCATGCTATTGAACAATAGCTCATTTCTATGACAGGGGAAGAAAGCTTGTGTGTTTTAAAGAAACCTCAGAGTATGCACAATTTTCTCGTCATGAACACCACAAAAACTGGGTTTTCCCTTTTCTTTACACGAGCAAGAAAGATGACGAATAGAGGGGGAAAAAATGATAACAGAGCCAAACAAAAGAAGAGAGAGCAGAAGTAAGAAAGACAGAGAGAAAAAGAGGCGAGAAGTTGAGGCAGTGGTTCACTTCTCGATTGAAACCAGATGAAGAACGAGGGGTGATGAAAGATCTGGGAAAAGAACCATTAACCAATTAGCTTTCCTAAACAACCATGTCTCCACCTATCATAGGGCTTTACCTGACAACCCCATCAAAGGAATCGGCTTAAGGGTTGATTACTTGGAAACAGCATTAAGATGAGCTTCTATGAAACAAGTTTTGTGTATTTTCTCGGATGAAATTAAACCCACACATTCATACACAAAAATGTACAAAGTTTGTGTATATGGATACAAAACACACACACATAGTCAGTAGAAAAACATTTCCCTTTTCATTCACATCACTGGTTTCGATTTTCTGCTGTATTTTGTCTGTTCCCACTTGTAGCTGGACATGACTTCATAGACCTCTATAAGTGAAGTGTGTGCATGTGTGTATGTGTGTGTTGTGTGTGTGACCTGTGTGTAAAGCACTAATGTGTGATCTTGTCCTTCTTTTGCTTCAAAACAAATTCAGACCACATGCTTTCTCCAACAATGAGTTCAAGACTAGAATTGGGAAAGCACCTTAAAGTCCCTCGTTCCAACCACCACCAGCACCCTCCTCCGTCCCGCTCTCTCCACCTTCTTTCCCTACGTCCTAGTTCATCTCACCACATGTCTCCCCATGTATATCTTTATGTCTCTTTCCTCATCTGTCAGATCTCATCTCTCACTCTAGAGCTTTTATCCTACCACAGCATGAGGACAGGTTCAGCTCAGCGTGAAGTGGATGATGGGAAATTGAGTTCCTGCTGAGAGTGTATGATGTGACCTATTGACCTATTGCCTCAGTGAAATACGATGAGAGAAGTGCGCCGCTGGTAAGGAATGGAAATGAAAGAAATCCCAATATTTGTCTATGTGTGGTTACAGCAGGATGAGCGGGGAGAGAGACTTTGAACATGTCTCTCGAGATGCTCCTGAGAATCGGAGAAATGGAGAAAAAAGGTCAAAAAGTGGGGTAAAAGAAATAGGGAGGAGATGAAGAGGTGAGAAGGGATGACGAGGAAAAACATATGGCTAAACGCAGAGCAGCGTGAGAAGAGGAAAGGGAAGGGTGGCGCGCTCACCTTTCTCACTGCTGCTGCTGAGACACAAAGAGCAAGTGGCATCGCCATGACAACATAAACACAAACATAAGGATCTGGAGAGAGCGAGAGTGTGTGTGTGTGTGTGTGTGTGTGTGTGTGTGTGTGTGTGTGTGTGTGTGTGTGTGTGTGTGTGTGTGTGTGTGTGTGTGTGTGTGTGTGTGTGTGTGTGTGTGTGTGTATGTGTATATGTATATGTGTATGTATACACTTCTTTGTATTACTCATGTTGTGGGGACATAAATTTGTTTACACAGTCCCATTATGGGTATTTTACCTCCCCTTGTGGGACAAAATGCAAATTTCCATAATGTAAATTATAAAATTATTGTATAAAGATTTAGTTAGGCAAGTTATGCTCATAGTTGAGTTGGAGTAAATCTCCAGGAAATAAATGCAAATCACCTGTGAGGTGATGGAAACACATTGTGTGTCTGTCTTCATATTTCATTATATAGACTGTGAATTAGGATTGTCAATATCCCCTTACACATCCGATAGGTGGCGCTGTGCTAGTGGCAGCCTGTTACAGCAGCTTCCCCGTGTGTGTTTTTGTTTTAAGTATCTTTTTTTTCTTTCTCCTCTCTTCGGAGTTGTTGTTTTTTTTCTTTCGCGTGTGTTAAGTGACGGTCAGACAATGGACCGTAACTTTTCCACTTTTCTGGTGGCTCTTTTTCTACTTTTTTCCCTCTTCGTAACGGAGAGCTACGCACAGCGGATTGGGGGCATCGTTTACTCTCGTGATCAGCTGATCACGCTGAGTAGGCCTGTACTGATGCTGCCCGGAGCGAGGCCTGAAATCCCGGACGAACTTCGGAGAAGACGTCGGGGTTGCAGAGCTGGAGCTAAACTGAAGGCGAAGAGGAGGGAATATAAACCATCGGTACCCGCGATTTTAATGGGGAACGTGAGGTCGTTGGCCAATAAGACGGATGAGCTCGGCGTGCTGGTAAAGACCCAGCGGGAATACCGGGAGTGCAGCATCATGTGTTTCACTGAGACATGGCTGCACTCACATTTCCCGGACCACAGTGACCACACCATCCACTCCACTGTGTCCAAACTTCAGACTAAGCATCCCGGTGCATTTTTGGCAGTTACTGGAGTCTTTAACCAGTCTGGATAAAGTACTGCCAACTTTGCACCAGTATGTTAACTGCCCCACCCGGAACAATAAAACCCTGGACCTACTGTATGCTAATGCCATGGATGCATACAGTGCTACTGCCCTTCCCCTCCTTGGTAGGTCGGATCACAACCTGGTCCTGCTGACACCAAAGTATGTTCCTCTGGTGCAGAGGCAGCCTGTGACCACCAGGACTGTGAGGAGGTGGACACAGTAGGCTAAAGACGCCCTGCAGAACTGCTTTGAGTCCACGGACTGGGATATGCTGTGTGGACCACATGGGGAGGACATCAACAGCATGACGGATTGTATCACAGAATACATCAAATTCTGTGAACACACCACTGTACCATCCCGGACTGTACACCGCTTCCCCAACAACAAGCCGTGGATCACCAGTGACCTGAAGGTGCTTCTTAATCAGAAGAAAGCAGCCTTCAGGTCTGGGGACAGGGAGGAGCTCAGGAGAGTGCAGCGCCACCTGAAAGAGAAGCTGAGAGAGTGCAGGGACTCCTACAGGAGGAAGCTGGAGGCCAAACTCCAGCAGAACAATGTGAGGGAGGTGTGGACCGGTATGAAGGAGATTACTGGGTTCAAAGAGAGAGAGAGACAACCAGGGGGAACCTGGAGAGGAACAATGAGCTAAACTGTTTCTTCAACAGGTTTAGTTCACCGCCCTCATCTGTCTCCTCCACACCCCACACCTCCCAAACACCTCTGCTGCCTCCCCCCCTCCCCTCTCTCTCCCCCCTGGTGAGCTGCATAGACACAGAGCCCTCAACTTCAAAGGGCTCTTCCTCCATCGACGCCATGACCCCCCCCCTGTGACGACTGGCCAGGTTAGGAGACAGCTGGAGAGATTCCACCAGCGCAAGGCTGCAGGACCTGATGGCATCAACCCCGGGGTCCTGAAGACCTGCGCCATCCAGCAGATACAGGAGATCATTCCTGCCCACTGCAATAAGACTGCACAATAACTCACCTCTGGCAAAATCCACCACACAACAATAACACTGTTGTCTGTGTTTCTTCTTTGTTTAAATATAAAAATATAGATATATGCTGTATATAATGTGCATTTTTATATTTAATATTTTTTAACTGTAATTGTATTGCTTTCCTGTATCTATAAATGCTGCTGTAGCGAAAATTTTTCCCCTTGGGGATTAATAAAGTAACAACCTACCTACCTACCTACAAAGAGGTTGGTACGAGCAACACACACACACACACACACACACACACACACACACACACACACACACACACACACACACACACACACACACACACACACACACACACACACACACACACACTTACTGTGTACACACAAGTGCTTTACAGTGACACGGCGAAGACATCACAAAGGTGGAATTGAAGGATTTAATGTGGTATTCACTGTGTGTATATGTGTCTACAGAGGGGGAATGCTTTGGCTGCGATTCTGGTTGCGTGTGGAGAACTCAACAAATTTCCAAACAAACACTCTGGAAACAATTAAGAGAGGAGAGAAAGAGAAACAGAAACAGAGAGATGGAGGAGAGAGACAAAACAAACTTTGCTCACCTCTTATACAGAAAACAATTATCCCCTTAAACACGCAAGGACTTTTACATCTTTAAGACCAAACAGCAAAGACACATACTGTACAGTCTGCATGCACACAGAAAGCACACACAGAAAGCAGAGGCTGTGATTAATTAATAAAGACAGAGTTTAATGTCTATGACACAACATTCCCAAATCACAGGACATGATTATTCCCAGAGCAGGGAGAGTGTGGAGCCATCAGTCTGAAGCTCTGGAGACTCATCAGCTCTAAAAGGCTGCAGACGCACATATCTCCACCTGCTGCTGCTGCTTTCACACTGATTAGTGTTATAAGACAAAACACACAGAGAGAGACTGCAAAAGTCTCCTGAGATAATAATCTGTGACATATTCATTTAAAACAAACAAAACAGCAGATTTTTGTTTTACCTGCAGTCTGGTTGGTTTTTTGAAAAAAAAAAAAAAAAAAAAAAAAAAAAAAAAAAGATAAAACACGGTGTATACACTTTGTATGTTTTTCTATCATGGCAATGAAATCCATGGAGATAATGAACACACTTGGTGATCTTGTTTTCCATTGTAGTGTATCACTTACAAAAAAAAAATGTGCATGGTGTGTTAGGCCCCTGAAAACGGGCAGAAATAATCACAAGAGTGATGTGGTGATGTTTCCTCAATGAACGCATTTACTGGAATGACTTGCATACATTTACAATATACACTTTAACAGAACAATCAACATTTTCACATACATGCATTATCTCGACAGGTGAATTCACAAAATGGCTGCATCACTCGGTGACGTTACGAGTTAAACCTAGTTAACAAAGTGTGACGTTTCCTCAATGAACGCATTTACTGGAATGAGGAGAACACCTGGAATTCCAGGCGAAGACAAAAACAATCAATCTCAGGATATCTGATCAGGCTACTTAGCGGATGATTGATAAAACAATAATGAATGAATTTTGAACACAAAAATAGATTAAATAAACAATGAATAAATCACCAATATTTATACTTGTCACACATGCAAACAGCAATGTTTCAAAAACGTATAAGCAAGTGACTTGATAGTCCTTATTTCACATCACACAAGGAAATCTAAAAAATGAAGAGTGGATGTGAGGAGCCTGAAGAGCCACTCAAGAAAATAATTCTGCATGCCAAGCACAGAGAGCCGCACTGACTGATGAGACAACACCTCTTCATCAACCTTCATCAACAGACAGAGGAAAAATGCATCACTGTTTCTCATTCATCATTTTGCCAAAAAAAACATTCCTCTGATTACAACTAGTATTCACAGAGGTAAAGTAGAGTGATAATAACATGTGTCCATGTTGTACATGTTCCCAGCCCTTCAGCACCTGCACTGGGGAGTGACTTCATGTCCATCAGCAGAGCCGTTGGTCCTGTCTAAACACTCAGTGATAGATGCATCAGCTAATCAGGACAGTGATCGCACAGTGATGTTGTTACAGCCCTCATCAGCACAGCCACTACAAGCCAGATCCCACTGGACGGTTTCCTACACACATACTCTGAATCATTTTAGCTGCTGGTGCTCTGTATCGCACCGTGACTCTATCTCTAGTACAGTAATAGCAAAAGTATGTGATGCCGTTCATGAATACTGTACTGCGTCACTATGAACACAAACATACTGTCTTATAAATCTGACAACATATCCTCAAAATGAGACAATAGTCAATTTAACGTCCCAAAATGACAAATGAGCATTTTCAGCGCCGTCTATGGGGCCAACGTGTCCTCACACCTAAACACCCGACGGGTACATTTTACCATTGTTGAGTGACTGTTGTTCTATAATAACATCACCCAACTTCCTAATAATAGTAATAATCACTACAGCGGCTAGAAGGCTTTATTATTCAAACATATACATACGTTGTTTTGGGGCGTTTGCTGTAACAACAGATGTTATATGATATGTGTACTAAAACATATACATTTTGTTTTTGCTTTGTCACGCTGTGGCCTTTGAATGGTAGACAAAGGAGGTTGTGTACAAGGAGAAAATAAGAATAAACTGCTACAACAGGTTGAAACCAATGATTGAAAATGAAGACAGGACCAATGGTTTGTTAGGGCTCAGCAGAGATAGGCACAACTGTAATAGATTTAGGTGACAGTCAATGGTGTCCAATATTAGACTGTTGGCTGAGTCAGGGCTACATATATAAATATTTATTAAGGGTAAAGCTACAATTATTACAAATTTAAACAAATGAAGATAAAAGAGGCTCTTCAGTTCACTTTATTGGATCAGGGATAAGGAGGGAAGCAGGAATTGTTTCAGTTTTTTTTTTTTTTATGTATTGTGTTCTGTTCTAAAGATAGTCATGGAAGCTATGAAGCTTCATTTAGTCATGGACTCACTGTGTTGCTAGGAAGCTACATGAATTCAGAAAAGAGGCAGCCAGAAACTAAGGAGCTGCAGTAGTTGGTTCAAATCTTTTGTAAAAGATTTTAATCAGATATGCACTCAGTTTTTCTCTAATTAGTTTAATTAATTTGACATGAAAATGCTGAAATATAATGACACGATCATTTTAAACACTTTTCTTTTTTGGACAACTGCAGCGGTAATAAGTATTATACTGTCACCATGAAGATAGTAAAAGCCTGCTGGCATTTAATCCAATGTTCCTTAGCAACAGTTGTGAAACGAGGTTGTAAGTCTGAAACATCTGCAGCTGAAAACTGCAACGAACAAACTTATTATCAACAACCCTTTTCCTAAACATCTCTCTTTGAATTATGATAAAAAATTAATTCATCACCATGTTGACTGCTACACTTATCAGTCAAAGTTTCAGCAGCAAAAGTAATGCTTTATACTCATAACTTTACTTTTATTACTCAGCTTTTAGCCCCATCATCATGTCAAACTCAAACTTTTCTCTGTATAGAATTAGAAGTAGATACATTAAGGTTTACAAGCAGCCAGCTTTACTGACCATCCAGCACTAACATCTTTCCAGAAGTCTGGATCTCAGAAGCATGATTACTTACCTTATGATTCTGCTCTATCATAAAGATGTTTAAGAAACTCGGAAGAGCCATCCAGAGAAGAAGCTACAAATGTTGTTGAGTGAGTCCTTCTCTGGTGCTATGTGAATTAAAAGAGATTTGATTAATATGCTCACTGGAAGGGTTAACACCAGAATGCAAGTAATGGAGAGTTACTGGGATTAGTAACTTATATTTTACATTCTGATCCCTTAACCCACTCTACTGTAATGTGGTACTAAGTAACACTATACTGCTCAACACAATCTCCATCCACAAGAGGAACAGAGAACAGACTATTCATTCATTTATTTGTCCATCCTGTCATGCATTCATTCTTCCACTCACAAAGACAATAGGCTGTTGTTGTGTTTATGGTCTCTGTTTGTGGGTCTTTCTCCCAGCCCCAGTGTGCTGTAGACTTAGGAAGCCTGTTCACTCCAATAAAGTTTAACAGGCCTGTTTCAGTCCCCCAGGATCCCGAACACACGGGACGACAGAGATGCAGCGCTGACTTTCATTATATCAAACTCCTATGACCTAATTACATCCCATCTAATCAGCATTCAGTCCCTAACTGTGTGGTTTTCATTACAGCAATGTGGTAAGAAGACTGACTGATGATTTAAACATTTAAGAGTTTAAGGCCTGGCTCAAACGAATTACTTAATTACGCAGTGATTGCTTAATTTGCACCACATAGATAGTGTCACAGATGGAAAGAATTTGACTTTAACGTCTGTGAATTAATATTTTCATCACATGAGAGTTTAAACAGTTGGAAAAGTAGGTTGAATTCAAAACTTTAAATGAGTACGCTCACACATATGCATCACCATGGCAACAAATTCATGACTGAGCCCCACATGAGGTCATGACAGAAGCCCCTCTTCCCATGTAAACAACAATTAAGCGTTATGGTTGCCATGGTGTCGACACATGTAATCAGGGGCAAACAGAGAAGTCAGAACATGCTCCTGTCATCGGCCTACTTCATGTATGAGCCCCGGAGCACGCCTGCATGATTATAACTATGTAAACACTGCTGAGTGTCTTCGTCGGCTTTCTCGGTCAAGCACTTCGTTGGCTTTTTGTCTGCAGGTTGTCTTCATTCCCACATCTTCTTAATATCTATTCCTTCTGTTACAACATTGACTCCCCCCCCCCTCTGCCACTTTCTCATGTCCTGGTATCTGTTTGTCTCTACGAGACACGGAGCCTCATGCAGAGCTGGGTGGAGTGCACTGGAAGATAAATGATTAGGATGTCGAATTACTCTGTGGGAGGAGGAATTGCAGTATATGTCTGCAGCTTTCAGTATAAATGGGTCTGAGACATGTAACTCTCACATGCAACTTGCTGAGAGGAGGGGTAGGTGGGGAGATGAGCGTAGAGATTTAATGCAGATAAAGAGATCTTCTTGAAAGAGGGAAGTGGATGTGGGAAGATAGTCTCTTATCCATCCACACCAGCTCTTTGTGGGGGATCTGCAGGTGTTCAGAGGCCTGATGATAAAAGTAATCCCTGATGATGTTTTGAATCAGCTTTGAGGTCTTCACTTAGGCATTGGTCACACAAACTTTTCAAACAGCAAAGTTTTAGACCAAGATAAATTGTTGCAATCTGTGGATTTGCTTGCACAGACAGTAAAATTAGTTGAACTTTGACACCAAGCTCATCAGTACTGATCTTAGAAAATGTCGAGAGAACAAGAAAGTTAAAAAAAAAAAAAAAGGAGCATTTCCGAGCTTTCTACCTAAAAAATGACTGTGCCACAAACCTAACTGGTGACTACCACGAGTCAACAGTAGACGTTAGTTCACCAAAGTCCAGAAAAACGTTTTCACTCACAAGGTCATGAAGATTTGTCCTTCAAGTGGCTCACACAGTACACATATACAGTACAAGGGGCAATCAAAAAGTTTCAAGACTGCTCCTGTTGTGTGCGAATGGTGTGGAGGGGAAGCTATAATCTTGTTGAATATGTGTCGCTTGATCAGCATCAACACCTGTGGTACATATTGCTGTGACCACGAGGCCGGGTGCATCTGCAATTTCCTCAAACTGGGGCATCTGAGGTGTATATTTTTCACAAAATATCACTATACCGCAGTTGGACAGAGGACATCAGTATGTTTATTTTGCATGAAACAGAGGGCATGAAAACTCATTCATTTCTGGGTAAAATATTTATAAAGCTGGCAGAGATGCTCACAGGTGATGCATCCGAATGCAAGTACAACACAAGTAATTGTAGTAACATATGAGTGTATTATATATGAGTGTACTAAGGGAGTACATGATTTGAGACACAGCTGAAGTTAACATTAGCGCCACATTTGAAAAGATTCTCCCAAGGCGTTCCTGAGATATCACATTCATGATAGGGGATGGACGTAAGGTCGCTATGATGTTGACCTTTGAACACATTTGAATCTTAGCAGTTTTTCTTTGAGACCAAGTCACTATGTGCCAAATTTAGAAAAAATACATCAAGGCATTCTTAAAATATGAGGTTCATGAGAATGGGACAGATGTGAGGTCGCAGTAACTGACCTTTGAACTCTGATTACCAAAATCTATTCAATTCATACTTGAGTCCAAGTGAACACCTGTGCCAACTTTGGGGAAATTCCTTGAAGTTGCTCCTGAGACGGACAACCTTGAAAACATAATGCCTCTGACAAAGACTGTCAAAGAGGCATAAAAATGAGGATAAGGGGTTGATATGAAAACTGACTGAAATTGTTGTGTAAGCATTGAAACAAGAGTTCTAGAAAGAGAAGTTCGAACCGTGGCTCCTTTCTCACCTCTGGACAGCTGACCAGTTAGAGTGAAAAGTGGGTGTGAATGTCAAATTATGGGTTTTGGACTGAAATAGTTGGACACGTGACACCCCCCAATTCTGACATTTACAAAAGTTAGTGCGAAAGAGGTTTCCAAAGTGATTCGACCATCTGGTGAGCAGGTCAGATGGAATATATTAGTCCCTTATGTCCATCACTGCTTGTTCATCATGTTATTAGCAGTTGAAATATGACTTGACTTCTTGGTCTAGAATAACTTAACAAGAAATGAGAATGACTGTATTTTCTGGACGACAGATTACCCTGTCCCTGAGGAGTCTGACTCTCCTCCAATAAGAAGTGTCTAAAAACAAGAAACACTGATAAGGACAAGAGGGAAAAAGAGAAAGATCACAGGGATTAAAGTATAACCACACTTGAACTCGAAGTTCGTCACTGCTTGTACTGCAGGGTCTGACACGTGGAATTAGGCTGACTAAATCACAGGCAGTGGGAGTAAGACTTATGTGAACTCATACCGCCAAAAATTTGATTAAGCAGGGTTAGATTAAAGTTGGACTCGAACTCAAGTGAGTGTTTGCCTTCAAATCATAATCATAATCATAATCTCTAATCAAGACCTCATGAAAACGTCTAGAGCAGAAGTTTCTGCTCAAATTAAATAAAAAAGAAATTCCTGAAAAAAAAAAATATGATTACAACCCAAAGTACAGGACAGCAGAGCGGATCACACAAATCAGCATTTTATTCTGACAAAAGACATTCAAACCTGCACACACACACACACACACACACACACACACACACACACACACACACACACACACACACACACACACACACACACACACACACACACACACACACACACAGAGCGTGAGTGACAGGGAGAGTGGGTGAGTGGGGGTTAGAGAAACAAGGAGAAATGAAAAGTGTCTTTGAAAGTAAACAAAGGCAGAGTGATCAGGACCAGATTGGTGCAGATCAAACAGTAGTGTTGAAGTAGGAGGAGAGAGGCCTCTGATGGAGACATCAAACAGAACTAATGTAAACCACATATCGGCCTGACATCATGCACACATACATGCGCATACACGCACACACACAAACACGCACACGACTGCAATAATGACCTGCAGATACAGGCAAACCATGAAAACGTGCACAAACATTCAGAGTGGACATTGGATACTTGCACACATACAAACAGATCCCGTCAGATGCTTGGACTGTCTCAGTCTCACACATTTAATACATGCAGTTACACATAAGAACAAACCCCGACATGCAAGCACACACACACAGACATCAAGAGCCAAGTACTTCATAAAAGACTGAATATCAGGGTTTTTTCTTTCCAGGAATTTAAAATTATGGAGCAAGAAACAAGATTTATCAGCGAGGTATGGAGCCAAAACACAAAGTAAAACCAAATGAACTTGGATGAATACAAACTCCTGATCAAATATCTTCTCAGAGATGAATTACACGTCAATTAGGTGATACATATTGCTGGAAAGGAATTTAATATTCCTGAACATTAATAGAGCCATAATCTTGATTTTCCTGTGTATGCAAGAGAGACTCACTGACCTGTGATGTCAGATTGAAGACAGAAAGGCGATGAAGGAGAATGTACAGCGGTGACTGGGCTCTACAGTTAATTATGTGTGTGGTATTACAATTACCTACATCTCTGTGGTGTAGGGTGTCCACAATGAATCAGCAGGACGGTAATCACTGGTCTCCAAAACAAAAGAGAGAGTGAGACGGAGACAGAGGAGTTACTAACAGGTCACTGACAGAGCAAGTCAGGGACAAAAGGAATATTTAGTCAGCTGCTTGATCCACAGGAAAAAATAAAATCCATATTTCTGAGTTTTTTCAGTTTCCTGCAAGTTTGTCCATCACCTCTGATGTGCTGTCTCTACAGAAAGGGCTTCTCGATCAAGGTCAAACCAGAATGTATTGACAAATTAAAAAACTGATAATATGTTCACCCCAAATGGAAATGTGAAAAGGAATCTTTATACTATCAATTCACTTTTGGACTGCACCAAGGCATAAGGCTGCAGTAGGTTTAAAACTATCAATTCATCCATCAATTTTGTAACACTGGACCAGAATCACACCAGAGCCCAGCTTTGTCCTTGGGGGCTTGATCTCTCCCAGAATGCAATCATGAAGTTGCCCTCAGCTGCACATAAAAACTGCTGGAAGAGGTTAAGAAGCATGTAAAAGCTTGACAGAGAAGCATGAATCCTGCCTGTTTTTTCAGCTTGCCAATTACAACCAGCAAACTTCCCAACAGTAAATGTGTACTCACGAGTAGCCCATCCTGCTCAGACAACGGCAGTAAATGACATGCAGTGACAATGATGTGAGCCTGTAAATAATGGTGAAAATCCACCAGAAATAAACAATGGTTTTCAAGAAATTTAAAATGACACCATTTTGCTTCGAAATGGGAAAAATGTCAAAACTGTGCAAACTAATGAAAACAGATTTCACATGGTTATAACAACAAAGTATCCCAAGGAGTGTTTATTTAAATGTGACTTTTCCCAAACAAAAGACTGGTATTCACTGAATTATCAGAGAAACATTCGTGCAACAGTCTTTACTGCCAAGAGAAGTCGTTAACCTCCGAGGTAGAGTCAGAGCAAGCGATATCCAGTCTGCTCATTCATCTCGGGCCGCTCGTCTCTCTCGGTCTCTCCTGCTGTTCCTCCTTCATTTCTATGGCTCTATTCATTAAAGCTAAGAGCCTATTGAACAGTGGCCTAATTAATTTGCTAAACAACTAAGGGGCGTGGTGTGTGTATAAGTGTGTATGAGTGTGTATGAGTGTGAGTGTGTGCATGTAGGTGTGTGTTCATGCATGATGAATGACCCAATCAGGATGTATATTTGTTTTCACAACTGAGAGCAGGAGTTCTGTGTTTGCGTGGTCTGCTTGATGTATGAGCATGTGAGTGCGAGTGTGTGTTTAGGAGTTTATAAATGTAGTGTGATGCTGACGTCGTCTTTGCCGGCGCTCTTTGTAAAGGTCAATGAGACAGGGAGGAAGCATGAGGATCAAGGTGAACAAAAACTGATGTTTATGCCAAGCCGTAAATCTCGTGTAGTGCCTGTTGACTACAAGACTTGAGTACTAATCCACAAAAGTTTACAGCGATGAATTTCATCGTATTAATGTTGCGCTGTGAGATTTTGCCCTTGACTGTCCTCCCAAGAGGTTCAGTAGCGCCATGTGAATGATCAGTTTTGGCATGCTTTGTACGAGAATGAAGGCATGACTGGAATTAAATCCAACAGTTGGAGAAAGAGATGTGAGGAGAGATAGGGGTGAGTCAAAGGATTTGGGAGGGTGGGGGGGGGACACAAGAGGGATCTAAACCTTAAGGAATAAAGCATAATAAGTATACAGGACAAGGGCTGATCAACACGAAACTGACTCTTGAGGAACTTAAAAAAAAAAGTAATAGGAATCAAACTGGCACAATAAATAAATTAGACTTTAATTTTTTAAACTTCAATTAGACACACACACAAGCATGCAGACAGACACCCATGATAGGTTATTTTACAAGGATTACAGTGGCAATTACACGGAGTGCTTATACTGGCTGTTCCCACATTCCAGCCTCTCTCTAGCTTACTTTTTTTTTTACTCTCTTACTCATTCTTTCTGTCTTCTGCAAACTCCTTTTCTCTATATTTTCATCGCCAGATGGAGAAATTTATCTGAGTGGAGAATATAGGACTGCAGTTCTCCTATATTAACATTTCAATCACGCTTTTAGCTCATGAAAGAAAATAAACTTGAGTTGGTTCGGGCCTTTTGCTCCCCTAAACTGTATGCTGCATCTCCCTCTCTCTTTCTTTCCCTGACTGTTTCAACCCATAAGAGCCAGTTCAATAAGTGAATGATAATCCCTGTAGAAGCAGGGAGCAGTCAGTTGGAGTGCCTTTGTAGTTTGGAGGGTAGATTAGCATGGTGGCCGTAGAGAGAACAGAGTTCTTTGTCTCACTAAAATCCTGGGATTAGATATAGGGACTGGCCTATGAACTTAGGGGAATGTTATGTGCGTTTGTGGGAGTGTGTGTGCATATGTTTATGTGACAGTGTGGAAATATATGTATTGTCAAGTGAGAAATAACAATATTTCATTGTTTGGTTAACATTATTATTTCCCTTTTCCTAAAACTGTGTAATCATTGTGGTGGACAGTGTAAAGAATTTATAGCCATTAATGAAGAGTGGCAAACACCTGAGCTAATTATTTGTTTATTTACTACCTTTGCTCTTTCAAGCTAATACTCTACAAAAAGGTCAAAAGTACTCCTCTATTTTCACAGGAAGTATTTTAAGTAGCATTAATAATAAATTTCAGAAACCAAAAGTGTGTTTCGTTTTAAAGTAACAGCAGAGCTTGTACAGCCTCTCAGCAGCTCGGCTGTTTGGTCGTCTAAAATTACAAAAAATAAAATAACCAAGCTCAGGTCAGACCCGGGCACACCGTGAAACCAGGAGGACATACATTATTTGTAAATTACCAAGATATTCAAAATGTCACTATTTCAAGCAACACTATGTAACATTTGCTAAAATAAGTCCTTCAAAATGGGATGGACATAATGAGATTTTCTTTACAGCTAAATAGTGTCCGTGAGAAAATGAAGTTCCTTTTTCTACACTTGTCTTTACAAACTATTGTTTAAAATTTGTGGTCCAAGTACCAATTAAACAAACATGATCTAATGTTTTAAGTAATCACATTTTGACATGCTTTCAGGTGTAGTTTTTTGGCTGGACGACAACAGCACCCCGATAAACTCGAATGTCTGTCGGTGACTGAGCAATCAAATATACACGATTGGTCAGCAGAATGCCATGTGACCTAAAAGTGAAATTACCAATGGTCAACCAAATTCCACAATATCCTGTAATGGTTTCAAATTAAAAGCCCTCATTTCACACAGAAGTCCTCTACAGTTACATAAAAAGTACAGCTATAAACTAGGATTACACTTTGTACAGAGCCAGGCTAAATGTCTCCCCCACAGCCAGTCTTTATGCTAAGCTCGTGGCTTCATCATCACATTTATCTTATCCAGACATATAAACCTTCTCCTTTACCTCTTGGCAAGTGTTACATCCCTCAGAGTGGGTCTAGGAGTTCCAGGGAGAAACACAGTAAAAAGAAAACACAGGGAAATAAAAAGGAGCCGAAAAACCAATCATACAAGTAAACTCAGAAATGTATTTCCAAAAAGGATAACTTAAAGACAAGCAGTAGGAATGCTAAACAAAGGAGCTGATTGACAAACTAAAAAGGATGACCGATCGGCTACGGCTACAAACCAAAGCACCCAGAAGAACAACCTCCCAGTAATAGGGAGTAGGTGACCAACTCTGATCCACAGTCACTGTCAATGATCACAATGGGCCGCAACAACAACATGCACGTCAAAGCGTCAGGATGGCCAACTGGGGCCCAACACATGCTCCTCCAGGCTTTTAAACTCTTCTGGTGCGGCCAATCACCCAGTTAAGAGGAGGAGTGACCTGGATAGAAGAGCAAGCATATATACGCACACAGACAGACTACTGGCCATAACAGCAAGTGAAAATGTGTGTATTTCCCAAAATGTCTGCACTGAAAGTGTTCATCTTTTTGTTTATTTTGTTTTATTCTTTTGCAATTAACACTCAGTAAAGTTAGAGGAGAGAGCTGTGTTAGTATCTTCAACACTCTCCCTTTGCTATTTCCCTCGTTTAAGGGCTGAAAACACAGACCTGGTTAAAGCAGAGAAGTGAGTGAGGAAAAGAAACACAGAGAAAGAGATGGAGATGTGGGGAAACAGTGAGCACATGAAAACATATGACAGGAAAAATATCCATAAAAGTTCCTGTACATCAAAGCATTAGCACGTTCAAATAAATAGAGACGGCATGACTAGGGATGGCTTGAAGTGGCCTATGATGAGTCCCATTCATCACACACCCAAAACCCCCCACCTCCACACACACACACACACACACACACACACAGACACACTATTCCATTCCACCCTTTGCATCAACAAACATGAACCCAGATTTAGAACGACAGAAAAATGCCAGCAATGAAACAATGTTATGAGAACAACTACCAATGCCAAGTAACTCGCTGCTTTTCTCAAACGCTTGTGTGTTTGTGCGCGTGTGTGTTTGTGTGAATGTGAGTGGATGTGTGTGCGAGAGAATGTAGACTCGTGCTCACTTTTCCAAACAAGTTCAAGGAACAGACGACACAAACGCAAAGTCTCTGTTCAGCCTCAAAACTGAGCAGTAAGCATCCATGATCAGCCCGCTCTGGGTACGTTTCCTCACTACTCACATTTACTGACCACTGAATAATTTCAAGACACTCTTGGGAGTAACCCATTAAAAATGAAGTGACCTTCAAGGTTCAAGTACAACTTCATTTTAACTGCCTATTTGTCTGGTAAGTTGAGATGCAATTTGAGGTGCACTTAGACTGAGGAAAAAGTCATTATCTTTACATTTAGTTTAGTTTTAGCTGTCATTGGGAAAACAGCCTGTTCCCTGCCTCCAATCTGCTGTTATTCATATTACTATTGAATTTATGAATCTGAAATGCAATTTTCCTGTGGTTTTAAGGCTACTGGCACCTTCAACCATTTGGACAGTCATATAGGGTGGAAAAAATATGCATGGGAGAGGGGTATCGTACACAAGGGTGTCGTTATACAAAGCTATCTGCTGCCACTGTAACACACACACACACACACACACACACACACACACACACACACACACACACACACACACACACACACACACACACACACACACACACACACACACACACACAGGAACAGCTGCCTTTACGATAAAGTCAGGAAACGACTAACAATAATTCTGAGAGGCAAAAAGTATTATTTTCAGGGAGGTAAAGCAGCAAACTGTGATATGCTCTGATTTTAGGGGGGAAAACAACTTAATTATGACTGTAAATTAACATTGGCAAAGCCTTAAAAGCCTCTCCACATGGACACTTATTTCACTATGTTGCCTGCAAAGGAATACATTTCTAAAATTACACATTTGGGTTTTGTCTGCCTAAACCACAAATTCAAAAATTACATTCTTGTGGCATTGCATAGTTGAGTTTCTCATTTGTTAGAACTTTTGTTATTAAATGCTGCTGTCTTATGACATGAAATGAAATTGATCTACAGTGGCTGGTCTGAAGAAACTGACTGAGAATGTGTCAAGAATGATTGTCTGTAAGCAAAAATGAATGTGTCATGTAACTTGGACAAAAAGGGGCTTCATCTATATGATCAGAGGATTCCTTTTAAAGCAGGTAAACGATGCCACAACATGAGTATAGGCTAGATATGAAGTTACATCCAGCAGCTGGTAAGGTTAGCTCAGTACAGGGACACAGTGTTGCATTTGGTTGTTCCCACTAAAATAATAGAAAAAGCAGAGTTGTGTCACCAATGAAAAAAGAGAGCTGGAGAGAGAAGCTTGATTTACCACTTCCACTCAGCTGGCTGATCACATTATGAAGCAGGATCACACCAAACAAACAGGGTTTTAGACGCATACAGTTAAGTTCAGTATTTAACATTAGTAAAAGTACAGACATACTACCAGCATATTTAAATCAAGTATCAAAATCAAAAGCACTCATTACCTAATGTACAATATTCAACTGAATTGTCAATGAGATAATTCTTAGTCAACTAAGGTTTCATTGGTCTAAATTAAAACTGCGGTGCTTTGAATCATACTCATTTTGGCTTTGGTTATTGTTCAGACTATGTATTTATCCCATACAGGGATAGATAATGGAAGAAAACATAAATTTGACACAGACAGATACATTTTTTGTTGCCACCTGATTTGACTGGCTCATTGAAAACACCCAGCTAAGTGAATCAGGTTTTTGGTTTGTCTGTCAACACTTCCTCAAACTCCAAGCGTAGCTGCAGCTTGTCAGAGTAGTCGCCCTGCTAACAGACCCTACACACAGAAGGAATCTATTTCTATTTTTTTTTTTTAATTGTTTAAATATATTGTTTTACAAGCGAAAACACAATTACTGAGTTATAGATGGTAAAATTGTGTGGTCTACACAGCACTTTATAATTTTTGCCTCCCATTTAGACACGCACACACCAATGGCATTAGAGCTGCCATGCAAGGTGCTTGTCTGCCTTTGGAAGAAACTTTGAGAATTATTGCCTCGCCTGAGAACACTTCAGCACGTGGACAGGAGGAACCAGGGGTTGAACCACAAACTTAATAATCAGTAGGCATCAGTGGGCACTCTTCCAACTGAGCTGCCCTGCATAAAGAGAAAGCACTGAATGTTAAAGTTTCGGTATTACTTGAACTTTTAGAAAACACTTTTCGAAAAAACATTTAGCAAAACGTAAATGACTGGCTCTAACGGGAGGTGTGCTGATTATGGCTATTTGACTTTGAAAAAAATCTGAACACATAGACTTTGACATGACCCAAAACATTTCCTTCTCTAAATTTCAGCTGGAAAGAACAAACATCTGTCGCCTCAAAGGTTCCTTTGTCCCAGAAAGTTGTCTTTATTGTTTTAAGTTCTACATTTACACATCTGCAGCAATTCACCAGAGAGGGAAAAGTTGTCCTTAGAAGGGCAGAGAGGATGTGACACTTGGTTTTTTTGGGCAAAGTGGTGGGAACTGTGTCACTTAGGAATGTTGGGGCTTCATAGCATAGTGCCTCGACTGTATATACACACACACACACACACACACACACACACACACACACACACACACACACACACACACACACACACACACACACACACACACACACACACACACACACACACAGACACTGATCCTATTCCTAAATCATCCAAAATATTATCAGTCAAATCTTTAAGAACTGAGCTCTGAAGACATAATTTTGCCAGGTGTGGGAAAACAATCCTGCCAAAACAGTGAATATTGAAGCGAAAAATGGAAAATAGACCACAATAATTTTAAACATTATTATCAGGTCTGTTGACTTTCTGTAACCCAAAGGAGTAAATAGACAAGCTTTGATCCAGACTGTGAAGGTATGTCTAACTGGAAGAGCATCAGAGCGCTCTCATGTCTGTCTACAGTTTATACACAGGAGAGCACTGCTGTTGTCACAGATGGCCCTCAGACCTATAAAAAAGTGTCTGGGTGAGTATTTGAGGGCATGTGTGGTTCAAAATTTTGCATATCTGGCATTCATACACTTTTATATGCCAGTGTCCTCAGGTGCATGCCTAATTGTGTGTGCTGCATGTTTGCGTGCATGACTGGAGACATGCATTTTTTAGAAACCCACTCCAAAGAGGCTTGAAGCTAATCATTCATCCATACATTTCTCTGCGATGAGTAAAACACTGCTGGGCTTTAGGTTTCCACCACACAGTACGAGCCAGAGATGTTAATCGAGGAACAAGACAGGGATCTGCACAGCATCTGATCTGGACCACTCTGCTGTGTTTATACAGAGTTTTTTATTACAAGCCAGAGAAGGAGGAAGCAAAAAGTCTTTATCACATTAATAATATCCTCGTCAGATTCCTCCAGGATAGGGTGTGATGGAGAAAACAGATCCAGACAGGAGTGAGAGGAGAAACAGATTGAGATGTATTTGAAACATAGGCTTACTGTTATCTTGTATATGTTGGCTTGGATGTGCTAGATACAAACAAATTTGTGTAAATGTGTAAAATAAAATGTGTTTAGAATGAGTGAAAAAGCAAAGACAGTGGCAAGAATCATACAAATGGAGATAATCAAGCATGTTTCCACACAGCGTCTCATTGAAGGCCTTTGTGTTGTTGCATTCAGGTGTAGATGTAATAGTAGTTGTGTAACTGCTGCACCTGTACAGTAACCTGTCGTTAATATATTTACAAAAAAGCTGTCGTTCCCTTTCTGCAGTTCAATAATTTCCATCTGACCTTTTTTTCACCACTTGGGGAGGAATGAAAGTCATTTTTGCCACTTTATCATAACACTTCAATTTATTGAATATATTTCCCCCCTAAAATTATAATGGCTGTCATCACCTGTCTGTATATACATTGTAGAGGAATGACATTTACAAATTGTCTCAGACAGACAGTTGATATGGAACAGATTTTTATATAAATGGATATGCACTCAGTTTACATTTAGCATCTGGCCCTTGACACTCTCCATAAGGAAACATCGCAGTGATTTAAATGGTACATTGAATTGGTGTTAGAGTCAGAGCACCGATTGGGCCAGTACTTGCTACACCCCAGGAGGCACTACGTAATGCTCACCTGTTCCCGTTCTCACCTGGCTGTCTGATTCTCTAGTTCATGTCCGGAGTTCATATGAAAAAAGTCACTATTGGTCAGCCAAATGCCGTGATTTCCTGTAATTGTTTCAAATTAAAAGCCCTCTAGCATTTCATACATGGCCCAGCTGTATACTAGGTTTTGAGCTGTCTTGTTGCTCTAATAATTGAAATGGTTGTCCCCTAAATTAAATAAATGTATGTTGTGAATATCAGCAATATTTCCTTGTATCTTATATTCTGTCAAAATTTAGAATGTAATATTTAAATACTGCTAAATACACACTGCCAGCATTGGAATAAGTACAGGCACTTAATGTTTTCCACTTCAAGAATTTGCCATGTGAAGGTAGCGTACAATTTACTACCTGAACTAACTCACAGGAAATGATTCGTTTTGAAAAGCTGTTAGCTTAAATTTACGGCAAACTAAGCTTGTTTTCCATTTCACTCTTGAGGCTAAGGTTCAGACGGTATTCAGTGTTTAGAGAAGCACTACATCTGAAGCACACTGATATCTCCAGTTGACCAAAGCCTGCCTTTCAGAATGTTTTTTTTTAATAAAATGTCCCTCCTGTTCTGACTAAGCAGGAGAAATTTAAAATAGAAAGGGCATTGAAGACAGCTAAGAGATTAATAACCCAGCACAGTTTATTCTCAACTTGTTTGGGTGTCTTGCTCAAGCTACAGGTGTTCCCGCTGGACTCAAATAAACACTGGGCCATCCATCTTACACAAACTCTCCAACTATCTTCAAACCCTCTCTTTAGCTTACCTAAATCTCCCTCCCTTCATGCCTGTGTCAGTGCTCTCCACCTCACTACTTTTTCTTCTGCCTTCCTCCCCTTCAAAGACCTACGTCAAGTCTTTGCAGTGTTTCTCCAAGTTAATCCTCCTGGTTTCTCACCGACAACGAAACAGAAACACTGCTGCTGACCTCAAGCGGCCTTTAGGAGGAGCTGTGTGTGTGGGTGTGTGACCTCACAGCACGCCCCTTCAACTTTCACTGTAATGTCTGGCCTACAGCAAGGTGAGGGAGCACACACACACACACACACACACACACACACACACACACACACACACACACACACACACACACACACACACACACACACACACACACACACACACACACACACACACTCCAAGAATCAAACACACTCAAATACGCACATACATATAAGCACGTCAGTGACCAATCAAAGAGGCCTGCCAACACCAGTAGACGTCAGTGAGTGTCCTGAGGCAGCTTCAGATGTGAAAGACAGAAATGTGTGTTGGTCAGAACATTACAGCTGCTAATACTAGTGCTACTGTTACCGAGGGGCAGGTCTGCAGCGGAGCGTGTAGAGGAGAATGATGGATAATAAAACAACTCACCTCTGTCTAAGGACCCTGACACACCTGATTGAGTTGCCGTTGGGTGGCTGTTGAGAGTCCGAGGCCAACCTGTACATGTCCTTGGACCAAATACAGCAAATACAGGGTATTGACTGGTCATTTCCAGCTGCTTAAAGTTTCGCCAGTGCATTCAATTGCAACTTTTAGCAGACAAAAAACTCTGATTAGTTTGGGCATTGATATATTGATGCCTAAAGGTCTGAGCCTTTTACTGGATAACTTCCTCTGTGGAGAATGATGGTGTAACATGACAACATCTGGCGAGTCGAAATTGTGGTAAGATCATTTTTCAACTGCCATTTCCAAGGTTAAGAATGAAATTTAAATATCAAAAACATGTTAGGGCTTTTACAAGCATATTGAAAACACATTTGTGGCTTATTTGTTATCTGTAGTGTAACAGATACTTTGGCTTCATTTGTGTTAATTAATGTGCACAGCTTGCCAACACTTCTTTTTTTATTTTTCTGTCCTGAATAATCTAATATGGGCAAGAAGAAAATTGTAACATTCCTTCTGCTGCTACAGTCTACTGACAATTTTTTTTCTTCTTTTTTTGTTTTGAAGAAGTGACATAAACGAAAAAGAAAAAGTTACAGCCAGGTGTGTCTGTAGCGCAAAGGCTAGAATTGCAGCTACAACTCGACCTGGTCACGATCAGCGGAGAATGGGAGTAAAAGACTAGGTCTACATTCATTTATCAGCTGCCAACACTAAAATTATTTAGTGCAGTTCAATTACCATCTTACATTTATATTATCTTATCTATATTGTTTGCATATAGTGTGTATCTTCTACTTTTATTCTATTAATGCTCTTACGTTATTCAAATATATAGTTTGCCTTATATGTAATCAATAAATTCAAACAAAGAGTGGCTTAAATTTTAGTAAATAAACATAAAGATAACAGTATTCAGAGAGTTTTTCGGAGTGGCGCTAATGCTCATTGTAAATGTTGTATATTTCTGAAATCATTGGTGGCGTTACAGTGAACATAACTGTTGTTTGCTGGTGAACAGATAAGATGAAACAGTCATTATCCTGCATTTATATAAATCACAATGACAGAGGGGGACAAGAGAGAATCAAGACTAATAGTTCAGACAGTTAAGATGTAGATGGTGAAAAAGCGGCTGCAACTCAATATTGGGGCGCTTTCAGGAACATGCTGCAAGATGAAACTGCGCTACAGCTGGTGCTGAAATGACAGTGAATTCAAATCTCTCCTACGACAGACGGGCAGCTTGTTTAGCAGCTCACTGGAGTCATTGCTGGTCATTGCTTTGTGGAGTATGGACGGGCATGAATCTCCTGTCTGCTGTTGAAGTGTAAATCAGCGCTCTGTCAAGATCTGTGTGAAGGTTGGTCGAGATGCTGAGTTATGGCTGTTGAGAACTTTTCTCCTGCAGGCAGAACTTTATGGGGTCACCAACTGTGCAAGAGGCACTCAGCATACCTGGACACACACTCACACACATACAGATGTGTCTAACCTGAAGGCTTTTGGGGCTCCTTTAGTGATTCAAACCAGATGATTAACGGGCTAATTATCATGCCCTTTCTCCTCACTAAGACACACACAAACACACACGCACGCACACACACACACACGCACGCACGCACGCACACACACACACACACACACACACACACACACACACACACACACACACACACACACACTCCCCATCACCCTCTGTTTGACCCTGTGTTCGCTTCGCATCCTCTTACTTTCTCTTGCTTTTCACCCACTCAGCTTTACTACGTATTGTACCCCCTCCTCTGCACACACACACACACACACACACACACACACACACACACACACACACACACACACACACACACACACACACACACACACACACACACACACACACACACACACACACACACACACACACACACACACACACACACACACACACACACACACACACACACACACACACAAACTGCCTGCCCTTTTCTCCCAATCCTTACTTACATTCCTCTGTTTAGAATATAGAGCTAATGAGCTCATTTCTAATCAGAGCAAGATCCACTTAGCTTGCTTTAAAATCTGTGGTCGTCCATTAGTTTCACATTGTGAGAGTAATGTGTAGAATCCCTGCTAACAAAAAGCATGTTGAAGGAATAACTGCCGATGACTATTGGCACGAGTGGCCAGGGCTGGATGACACTGTTTCACAGTGACATGGAAAAACAACACTGGAGGGTTTCCCCTGCACACAACTGCTGTCAACTGAGCTCACAGACAGACAGAGAAAATGATGTGAAAAGAGAGAAAAAGGGGGAAAAGTTTGAGACTGGGTCAACTCTGTGCAACCTTGTCACATGTCATTAGTGTACCAGTTTCCCCACTGTAGCCTTGTCGCCACTAACAGCTCATCTGACATACAAAACTATGTACACGTGGCTTATTCGACCTTGGGCGCCAGAGAACACATATCACGCAGAATGTCGACATACAACAAACAAATGTGTGTTGCAGGTTGTCAGTTTACTGCGGCAGACTGTCCCTGCACAGTTCAGCTGGTGAAGCTGGTCAACTCGACTTACCACCTCGCAGTTGTCTGCCTCCACCAACCAGCCAATTTGCAGTTTACATCCATGTCTGTACAGACTCATAATACTGTATGTGCAGTGAAGCCTGAAGAAATCTTTGTATGTACTTACATGCCTGATGAAAAAGGAAGCTTTACAGTGGATGATGCTTCAAATATAAATCAGTATCTTACCAAATGTGAAATATTGTTACAATTTCCCCTTCTGTTTCGGAGTTATGTTGTTGAATACTGGACAGAAAACTATTTCAGGAGAACAATATTAAGTTACAATGAAGTTGACCTTTGAACTTTTGTATATGAAATGTCATCACTTCATTTTTTTTTTTTTTTTCATCCTATTAGACATTTGCTTGAAACTTTGTCATACTGTAAATAGCATATGCCATCCTGAGTTATGGTAACATTTGGGTTTTGTGAGTTCACAGTGGCTTTAAACCCCCAAAATCTAATCAGTACATCCATGAGTCCAAATGAACATTTGTGCCAAATTTGAAGAAATTCCCTCTCTGTGTTCTTGGAATATCGTGTTTACGAGAAGGTCATGGGTTAACAGTGACCTCTGACCTGCAAACTCTAATCAGTTCATTGCTGAGACCGAGTGATCGCTTGTGCCAAGTTTATACAAAAACTTGTAATGCAAAGACAAAAATGTATATAAAGTTAAAAAAAACATATATTTTAAATATTTTTTTATAAAATAAGGTGGAACTCAATTTTCCCAAAATATTTTGACTTCATTTTTGAAATGTCCGATTTTTTTCTGCAAGGTGGCAAAAATACTAATATTTCTAACTGACAAGATAAATAAACTTAATCACAGATAAGGTACACTCAATGAATTAACATGTGCTTTTAATTTGGTTTTCTTTGTTTCTTTCTCTCAGAACTTGACCTGTAGTTTGTATAAAATTAATTTGCACAGTAAATCACTTGGGCTGCATTTCTTGTCAGAACATTTCTTTGTAAATAAAGGCTTGATTGACTGAATTGAAGTCAGTTTAAATATACACCTGCTGTATGTCTGAACTAAAAACAACACACAGAGATTGGTGTAAGCTGACAAGCGTGGGTGGGAAAATTAGTGTGTGGATTGATTTTAACCTGCAGACGCATGTTTCTGTGAAAATTAAATACAGAATGAATAAAGGCAATATAATTTTCCATGCAGCATTTTATCTCTGTCACAGTTCTACAACTCAATCTGGTTTTGTTTTTGAGAATTTTTTTTTGTAGCTCCCCTGCCGTGGAGAGTCTGTGTGCACTGATGGTGGTAATAGTTTCTCCTCTGAGTCAGTGCACATGTGTGTCCCTTATGGCTAGATGTTAACAAAAGCCCTTCTGACAGTCTGCGTTCCCCCACATTCACACATATAGGACTTGTTTCAGCACTGAGGAGCTGACAGTACACACTCACTGTGCATGTGTGTGTGTGTGTGTGTGTGTGTGTGTGTGTGTGTGTGTGTGTGTGTGTGTGTGTGTGTGTGTGTGTGTGTGTGTGTGTGTGTGTGTGTGTGTGTGTGTGTGTGTGTGTGTGTGTGTGTGTATTGTACCCCTGTGGGTAGTTTAGTAGTGCTAAGTGGTATTTTCTAAGTGTTAATTGAATCAGTGATCACATGTGTGTTGGGTGTGCGTGCGTTTATGTATGTGTCTATGTTTATGTGTGGGCAAGTATGTTTACTATATGTTTATGTGAGAGGATACACGTGAGATTATGCCAGTTTTATCTGTATGTGTGCATGAATGCACATAGGCAATGGACTTCACTCTGCCATTCACATCTTTTAACTAAGTCTGGTCTCCTTACTGCCAGTAGGTCAGAAAACACTTCCATGTGTCATTCAAGAGAGCTCGGACAAATGTAAGGTTACGAACAGGAAACATGGAGAGAGAAATGATACTCAACAACAGTACTCATACCAGAATCTGTTTGGATTTTAACCACCAGGACGCTACAACATGTCTATTCAAACTTCATAAATGTTCTTTATGATCTGATAACCAACTGATAGCACGCTGACATGTGTGGGATATGTAAATCAAACCACATGTATCACCAACCAACTGTATCACGAGACTTGACTCATAAAGGTGAGTTATTCCCTCAGTCACTTTAAGTAGAGTTACATTAACCTTGATAGATTAGACACATTAACACTGAAACACGCAGACTCTCAAGTGTTTATCAAAACTTGCTAAAATACATAACAAAAATGAAACCTAAAAATGATAAAAGTTAAAAAGCAGAGTTGGGTTTCTTTCAATGTAGTTTTCAGCCAAGCCAAATGTTGGCCGAGGCCATGCAATGTGCTGCACTTCTCTTTGTGAAATTGATGCTGACATTTAGGGTTAATACAGCTTGTCACTGTGATTTCTGCAAATATGGCTTCGCCACTAAGTGTTCCAGCAGCTGTTTCTCTGCGTGTGTGTGTGTGTGTGTGTGTGTGTGTGTGTGTGTGTGTGTGTGTGTGTGTGTGTGTGTGTGTGTGTGTGTGTGTGTGTGTGTGTGTGTGTGTGTGTGTGTGTGTGTGTGTGTGTGTGTGTGTGTGTACTGAAACTGTCATTACAGCTGAATCCAGTCATAGCATCCACACCTAGCAAAATCCTTCCAGAGAGTGTGCAGCCATCCAGAATACAAGAAGAAAACACCCACTACCCACCCACTGACCCCCACGCCACAACCCATCGCCCGCACCCTCCGCCCTGCCCCTCCAGTCCCACATTGCAGCCCAGGTCTGCGGGTGTGAGTGCTAACAGACCACAGTGAGTCACTGAAGGCAGGAGGGAGGAGAGGTGAGGGTGCTGTGAGGGACACAAGTGTGAGGAGGGGCTGGAGACACTGGAAACCTCCATGGGAAAAATATGAATCAGTGCACACACACACATACACACACACACTGAGCTGCAGCCATTGTGTGTTGCAATGGGCCACCTGGCACACACACACTTGCCTTCGTCCAGGTCAGTGGTCAATTTGGTGACGGCAGACATCGGAGATTAGGGCTGGCCGGATGACGACACCGAGTGAGAAACCTCAAGCATCCTCTCTGCCAGGAGAGGGAGTGTGTGTGAGAGATGATTGCATGGATTCATTCATTATTAGACCAACCATAATAGAGGCCAAAACACAGCATCCATAATTAACAGTATAAAGAATATAGGATCTGAATCGTTCCGTCTCCTCTTGGAGATTTCCGTGACTGTTGACTGGCTCGGGGTGACGGGAGTCTTCCCTTGTTCATGACTCACTGATGAGCCTGTTTTTGGTAAGTCACTTGCCAGCAACGAGTCTGGAAAGTAAGAGCAGGGGTATTCCAGAGTTACGGGTGCATCATGTAGTGATAATTGCAATTTGGCTTGGGCTGCTGCTTAATAAAAGAGTTCAATTCTATTTAGGTAAGGTAGTGATATCAGAATTTGATGGCTCACAGGATTTTCTTTTTGGGAGGGTGTATGCATGTGAGGAGGTTAAAGCCTTCGACACCCTTGTTTCCTCTGTCCTAAACACACTGGGCTGACTCAACAGACACAAATGCTAACCCTGTCTTCTAGAAATTATGTTTATGTACTATATTGTTTTGCCAATTCCATTTGGCGCGTGATTCATCTTCATTGGCAACTTTCTTTTCACTGAATAATGTGCTATGTTCTTGTAAGAGATAGAAGTGTTTAGCAGGTGGTCAGGGTGGATGTGGACTCACAGGTTGTATCCTTCCATATGTGGTGAAGTTCAAGAAATGAAAACACTCTGATTAAGGTTAAGGAAAAGTCAACAAGTCCTCCGAACAAAACAACAAAACTCTAGGACTTTGCAGTGGCTTTTTGTGATTGTTGCAATCAAAAACATTTCAATTTAAAGTGGCTTCTCTCAAAAATTGCAACACAGTTGCAGATTTTAAGTAATTTTTTTCATTAAATTGTGGAAAAAAAAAAAATCATTATTTTTTTTTTTTACTACTAAATGAAGGAGTCATATGTAATTATTTCCCAGATAATAAGCATACGAATAATGGTCTAATAGTTCCTAAAAAATATGGAAAAGTATTTTTGTTAGAATCAAAACCTCTAGTTTTGCAGGCTTTTTTAAGATTTCAGTTTGTTTTGTTGATAAGAGGTTGAGGAGTCTTACTAATTATAAATAAGGGATCATTTTGGTTGATAGAGTAAGTTTGTTTGGAAAGGCCAACTTTGTACTGTAAACCTTCAGCAGAGCTTTTACTGAGAACCTGTACTGTGTGGAAATCATGGGAAATTTGCAAAATTGCAAGAGACTGGTTGAATTTGTATAGATTATCACCATTGCAAAATCAGGATTTCCTGAAGTGACTGACAAAATACAGTTTGTAGCTGCCCTCCATAATGAAACATGGAAGTGTTTTCAGATCTGACACCGATAATATCGGGTAAGAGTCGACACTGTCATTGAACAGCTGATATGTTAAGTATCACTGTTATTGGACACTGGAATTGATTACCTGTATTTCATTATTATTTAAAATTTTAAAAATGCTACACAGGCAGCCAATTAGTAATATGTGAACATAATTTATTGGCAAAATGGCATATGAACCCCATCAGTGCCCTTGTTTACCCCCAAAGCTCACTTTTCAATATCTGCCTTTGATCGAGCTGACATTTTAAAGGGGTGTGTGAAGTGTGTGGCTGGAGACAGGGGGCTTGCGGTGGCATGGTGGCTGGTGTTGTTTTTATTTGGTTTGAGGTCTATGTTCACATCGATGCTCTGCAATCGGCTAACTGGATGCAGACCTGCAGGCACAGAAACTCCCATTTTCCAGCGTTGAGCAGCTGTGGGCACAGAGCCACATACTGAGAATGTACTTGTACTGTAGAAACACACACACACACACACACACACACACACACACACACACACACACACACACACACACACACACACACACACACACACACACAGAGAGAGAGAGAGAGAACACCCAACAGGTTCAGAGGCATCAGGCTGGAATGAGCTCAGACTGAAAATAGTGGCCAGACTCACACACTCATACATTTCTGATATTATTTTAGGGTGTGACATTATCAGACAACAAACGCAACTCCATAGTTCACACAGTTGACAACCACTCATACATCACACACAAACACACAGCCGTCAGTCTGACACATGACATGGTGGGACTGAAGTTCTCCAGACAAGGTATTCTTTTAATGTTCTTTTAAAGCTGCATTCTTTATTCACTGGTGCCTTATTGCACATATTGTCTCTGTTATAGCTTAAACGTTTGGCAGACTGTGTGTCTGTGTGTGTGTGTGTGTGTGTGTGTGTGTGTGTGTGTGTGTGTGTGTGTGTGTGTGTGTGTGTGTGTGTGTGTGTGTGTGTGTGTGTGTGTGTGTGTGTGTGTGTGTGTGTGTGTGTGTGTGTGTGTGTGTGTGTGTTTATAAATCTGATCATTGTAATAGTTTAACAGCTGGCTCATTATCTGAGTTTATACACACATATGAAATCCTCATCAGGCTCGACCACATCAATACGTCTCAAATATTACCTCAAATCATTCACCCCATTTTGAGGTCTGCCTGTGTGTAAATGTTTGAGTGTACATGGGTGTGTGTTTCTGTTGCCACTGGCTTCTTCTCTTTTTTTTTATGCAGCAAGTGAGTGAATATATGCCTTTCCCTCCACATGGGGTCATGCCTAAAAATAAATATGTGCTTTTCTAACTTAGGCTATAAGAGGCACAGGAAGGACAGTTTTTGTTGGTGACACAAATACATGAATAAGAAATTATTAAAGGATCAGATACAAACAAAAGTAGACACAAAACCAGAATAATGACTGTAATTTGCAGTAAACTTTAGAATCCCTGCATCCTTTCAAAATAAACTTCTTCTTTTTTTTCTTTTTTTTAAGAAAAAACAAAAACATTTATCAATAAAATGCAATGGCATAACAGGGCCATGAGGCGTTTCACTTTTCTCTGAGCTGTACAACATCTGGAAGATGAACACAGACTGAAGTTCAAACGTTGCAGCACAATGGAAGGGAAGAGGATGTGAAGAAGCCCACTTTCCATCACCTCTCTCTCTGTCTGTCATCACTGAGAGCAGCAGTGAAGTGCGTAATGTAAAACAAATCTATTCACTGGAACAATCTCCCATATGTCAAATATATGCCTGGTTTAAAAAAAAAAAAAAAAAAACCCACTAGATTCATCACAAAATACGATCTGAAGAAATCATATAAGTAGCCAACAAGCAGACGTCAGCAACCTTTACCTTGAGACTATTTGTCTCTCCTTTATGCCAATACTTGATGTGGCTTACAGATCACAAGCGTTTCTGAGACTTGCCTTGGAAAAGATACGCATCTTTCTTTCATTACCTATAGGTATCCAGTTTGACAGGTTGTGTTCTGTTAGTTTAAACCAAGTATTAAAATTACTCCACTTTAATAACTGTGTTTCTTTCTCAGAAATGTAAAAAAAAAACATGACAAGATGTGACAAAGTGTCATGTCTGTTCTCGGGATGTCATAAACACTATTATGCCTACTTAACAAGAACATCTGAATGTTTACACTGACTTTAAGAGAAAGTCTCATTATATGCTGCCTGCACTGTCCTTTGTGTCACATTCATCCTCTCTCTGCCGCAGCTGCTGGAAATAGCACATAAAGTAAGCTTGTGGAAATGCCACAGGCGACAGCTTATGACAAAGCTCAGACAACAAGAGGCTATTAGCAAGCTTGCCAAAGAGTCACAAGCGAACAGCAAAGTTTTCACTTAGTGTGAACTGACAAAAGCAATCTGATGTAGCTGTAAAACTGTGTTTCTTTGTTTTACCATGTCAAATCTGTTCCTAGAAAGCAAGGAAAAGGAAAACTTCAGTTCATTCCTGCAGTGTCTGGTCAAATAAAATTGAAACCGAAGGAGAAATCATGTGTCTGCAGGTAGTCGCTTATAAGTACATACGGTTGTGTGTGAATCGGTGAGTGTGCGCTAAAAAGACTTGTTGGAACCACATATGAGTCACGGCTGGCGGTTTTTTTGTCACCAAGCGTGTGAAGCATCACATCATGGTGACACATCTGTGCGACAGCTCCCAGCGTAAACACTGCAGCTGAGCTTTGACAGTGATAACTAGTGACAAGGAGAGGGAGAGGAGAGAGGAAGGAAAGGGTAGGACACTTGTAGATAGCAGCTGACTTTGTGTCTTCACAAAGCGCTTTGAGCAAGAGCCTGTGACAATGCAATCGCACAGAAAAGGGGAACTCCATAGAGTTTTAATCTGCTCCCTGTACGGTTCAAGATTCAGTGTCGCTCTACTTTAAATAAAGGCTGCAATTTAGAGACAGAAACTATACAGACATGCATGAATTACCCTTATTAAATCCTCCCACTGAAAGTATGCTTCATTCCTCCTAAAAATGATGGAATTAAAACCTATTTTCTCATGTTTACCTGCAGCTTTTGATATGTCAGAGAGTAAAGTAAAGAAATCTGTAAAAGATCAATTGTTGCTTCTAAAAAGAGTATTCTAAAATGGCCTGAACATATGTATTGGTACCACCAGAAAAGATTATAGCTATTTGGATTATAGTGCTATATCAAAATAACTATTTTCTTTAATTAGTGTCACACACGTCTTCAATAGTCATTCAGACTATCTAAATGGAGAAAAGTGACCACTTTGCTGTTTGGTGTCATTGTGTTCACCACACTGAACATGCAGCAGAGAAAGCAAAGAGTTTCTGAGGAGATCAAAAAGAACATTAGGAACAAAGGATATAAGACCATCTCCAAGCAGCTGGACGCTCCTGTAACTATAGTTGCAAATATTGTTAAGAAGTTTAAGGTCCATAGGTCTGTAGTCACACTGTCTAGATATGGCTGCAAAAGGAAAATTGACTTCTTTTTTTGCCATTCACATCTTTAGATTCATTAAATCTTTGTCCCAGTTTTATGGGATTCATGGATTTTAGGCGATGTTCATGTGCATATGAGCACCTGTGACCCTTGTCTATGATTTTTCAGGCCCATTCGCCTGTCTCAAGTGAAACAGTTTCCATTTACTAATAAAAAGCTCTGCGTTGTATTCAGCTTTTGGAGCAAACTCCTTGTAAAAAACACATAAACACAATTTGATGGCAGCAAGTAGGACTGTGATTTCAACACTCCAGAACAGGTTTCTCTTTCCAGGTTATGAAGCAGGATAGTCTCATTGTTCATCTTTACAGCTGTCAGTTAGCAGGCAAAGCCCAATGCATGTGTCAGCCTTTTCATTAATAGGGAACACAGCCTCTCTGCACAGTCATTGATTTACCGCCTCCACCCTCGCTATCTCTGCCTGCACCCAGAGGTTTGATCAGGATGAGTTAGATAAAATTTGCCCTGGCTGTGTGCGCGTGTTTAATGAAAAACGAGGGACAGAATGAAAATTTAAAAAAAAAAAAAAAACGCAGCGAAACACAGTGTTGTATTGTTGTTGTTGCGTGTACTTGCTCACTTACACCTTGTGCTTCTGCATCCGCTCGGAGTGCAGCCGTAAATTGAGCAGCTGTATTGTATCCTGTGAACAAAAGAGGCCCATTTGTATAAATTTGGCTTGTAGAGGGTTTGGCTCTCGAATGCACCCCTAGCGTAGCAGATTTGATTACACGGGTATCTGTTGCTGTGCCTTGGCGGATAAAACAGGCCTCCATCAACAGAAGAAGTCAACACGCCCCTCAACACTTCAAACAAAACATCATGTACAAGCAAAAAGTCAGTGGTGAGAGAGTGTCCGTCTTAACGAACCTGTTTATGTGGATTCACATGCTTCTGTTTAGTCCAGGGTGAAGCAAAGACTTTTCTTTCTGCACTTGAATCTGTTTTTCTTTCTTTTTTATAATGGTCACAGGAATGTTTTTAACACGTTTCTGTTGTTGATTAGATATTAGGCCTCAAATGTTTGTGTGTGTGTCTGTTTGATTGACAGGCCTTGGGTGCAGTCAGGTTTCTGCTGGAGGGGGGCAGGCGTAGTATTCACGGGTTCTCAGTCTCCTCACTCCACCACAATTTGTCCAAAAATGGCCAATTTTGGCTCCAAAAAAACAAGATGGCGACGGCCAACTGTAGGCTTCATAACAGCAGTTCAAAAAAGCAATTAGTGACATAATAGTTGGATGCCACTGAACATGAATGACTACTACAACTGTCAAAGATTTCTGTGAAGAACTTTTTCACAATCCTTCAAATAATAGTTACTAGTTTCCGGTGAATATCGTATAGGATTTATGCTTGAAAAGCCCATCGTGACCAAATAACTACAGACATTTTTAAGCAATTATTCTCAAAATGACAGAGTGTATACAGAAGTTTGTTCAGTGGTTTATTTCACAGCTCACACAGTGTGGTACAAACCCTTAGAAGTCTCCCTCTCTGCCTTCCTAGTAAATATAAAACACTGAAACTCTCTGGACTTCTCACTCAAGTTATGGAAAACATATGTTTGTTCACTTTCCCACTATCCTATCTTGTTTCCAATTTTCTCTTTTAAAATAATGAATATAGTTTTATTCAGCTAGTTTTTCTCTTCAACCACTCATCCCTAGATATCCCTTCCTCTATCATCAGGTCCAGACGTTCCAGACCCAGTTTTCTATCTGTGGTTGAAATGTAATACTTGTCAGGAGAGTACACTTGCTGGCCAAATGCTGGCCCCACACACACACACACACACACACACACACACACACACACACACACACACACACACACACACACACACACACACACACACACACACACACACACACACACATGCACATATCCATTTAAATCAGCACAACCTCAGCTACACACCCCACCTGCAACCTCTTCAGTCTCAACCTCCCACAGTTTACCCGTGACCTCTTCCAAGCTGCAAAGGTACCCAATCCACCCCAAAAGCTCTTGTTATTTAAGCTCCAACAGCCACCTTCCTCTTCCCTTTCCACGATCTTAAGGTCAAACAGCATTTTCGGGATGCTGATAAGAACAGACATTAATCCAACAGAGGCAGACGTACAGTGTTTGATACAGCGGAAAGGATTTGTAATGGTAATCTATACAGCTGATGTCATTTATTGATGTGTTGAGGTCAGCGATAGCTTACACACACAAACACAGACTTGTGTGTGTAGATCTGTGATTACCTTGCCTCAACCAGAACAGGCTCCATTATCTCCACCTGTTGATCATCACCCTTACTACACTGAATCAACAAGAAATCCTCCAATTTATACTGCCTCACTCACACACTGCACTGAAGAAACCTGGTAGGGTGGCTTTGTTCTTGAAAGGTGCCAATCAAAAAAATGACAAACATGACTGCAGTGAAAGGATCCAAACTGTCAGACACCCATACAGTACACCTGCTTTATATCTTAAGAGTGGAGGAAGTGTGTGTGTGTGTGTGTGTGTGTGTGTGTGTGTGTGTGTGTGTGTGTGTGTGTGTGTGTGTGTGTGTGTGTGTGTGTGTGTGTGTGGGTGTGTGGGGGTGGGGGTGGGGGTGGGGGTGTGTGTGTGTGGGGGGGGGTTGCTGTCTACAGAAGGGAAAGACGGCTTGCTGGTGAGGAGATGAGATTTAGAGACCGTTTTAAATTCCTGGTTTAAAATGACATCTTATTTATGGACCCTTAACTAGGCTGACATGATTGGAATGCATTATAGGTGAATATCTGTATGTGTGTATGCATGCCCATGTGTGTGTATGTGTGGTTGTCCCTGATTGCTTTTGGTAGCATTATTAACCTCGCCGGTCAGGAGCAGTAAATGAAATGTCAAACATCATATCAGTTAGAAGGAAGATCTTCCCTCTCTGCCTCACTGTGACTGCACACATTAACAATCTTTATGTACAGGACATATAACCAGGAATATTCAGATGGTCTTTAAAGCAATGAACTGACAATTCCTACATAATCCCGCTCTCCAGCTCAATAGATTGATATTTAAATTAAGGTAAATGAATCTCATCCCAGAGACCTGACCTCACTGGGTTGGTTAATGCCAGGCTGTCAATCAGCAGCAGTAAAGGAGAGATAGCCCATATGTATCCCTTTGGATTATTCTGAAACCTGCATCTACCATTATTGTGCTCTGATACTATCATTACAGTATCTTTTCCCCATTGCGGTTTTCCGTTTTATCCTGTTGCCTGAGGAAAGAATGTAAAATCACTTTCCACTCACAAGAGAAAGGAAAACATGAGTTTTCTCACAGGGTGTGGAGCTGGAAGACAGTACCTTCACAAACCAGCACTGAGCGTTTTCTTCTGACCGCGGTCATGGCTATCATGAAAAGTAATCTTGTTCAGAGTGTAGCAACTCAGGGGAAAATTAGACCCTCAATTGTCCCTGATTTTGAAGAAATCTTTGATTAAAGATTGTTCTGCTCTTATCATATGAGTGGCAGAAGATCTGAGACAATTGACTAGCTGCTATTAGCATTACTGGTAGGTAAGACTGACTGTGAGATGCTCAGACCAACATTACACACAGCAGAATCACCAAGCAGAGCAATCCAGCAAAAGTGTTGAAGGTGGCTCAGCTTTGAAGTTTTGAAGTTTCCTTAGCTGTAGTTTCTACTTTAAGAATATTCAATTCTGTGTACAGTAAGGTTTTCAAATTCTGACAGTCCCAAAAAAAGGCAGACTTAACTGTGTGCAAGTGTTTACGAAGGTCAATTAAAAACATCCGAGTTGCAGACCAGCAGAGCACAGCATAGTGATGTGCACACAGCATGAAGGAAGCTGTAACTTCTGAGTAAATATTCCAATTTACATCCCTTGATCAACATCAGCACCTGAGTTATTCTTGTTCTTGTAACCACTTATACATACAGATTTTCGATTTCATACATTTGAGTAGTTTATTTTCTTGGCCACACACTCGTAGGTCATACCCCCTTTAAAGTTGTTAATGTGATAACATTGTAGAGTCATGAAATCCAACCGTACACGGTGATTTATACTAAATTACTTTATAGTGTTTTGGTATACAAAAAGATCAAGAACGCATGCAATTGTCATATAAACTGCACTTAGCATGTGCTACTGTCTGTGTGGATGCCTACAGCTTTCAAAACATATTAAAAAATCACCATTTGTGGTGGTTGAGCCAAAGCTATAACAGGCAAACTACAGGTCATTAGTGATTACTTTGGTGGAATTTCTTGATCCCTTAATTGAAGAGAGAAAAAGTTGATTAGATGAAAAAACAAAAACACATGGGCAAGACACGAACAATGTGGTACAAACATAAAGAAGAGTATAGGCCAAAGACTAAGACTTGTATGTACACACAATACTGTTTATCAGGTATATGGTTTACCAAGTTCACAATCTCAGTTTAGTGTGTTAGCATGCTCACATTAGCCAATTAGCAATTCGTTGGGGGCGTTTGTAACTCATAAGGTAGAGCAGGGCAATCCTAATTGGATGACTGGCAGTTCAGTCCTACGCTTCTTCCCCAAAATACTAAACCTAGGATTGATCCCAATGGGCAGGCCAGGGCCTTGCATGGCAGCTCCACTCAGTGTGTGTGTGTGTGTCACATCAGAGTGGACATGCAGCTGACTCCACGCCAGCTCGGCATTTGCATCCAAAACAGCAGAAGAGACGAGGATTGCTCACATGAAGCAGCCTTAAAGTCTTGAGAACACGCACCTTGGTCTTTTGACCCAAAGCTGGCCCCTATGATCCCTGAAAGACTTCTGGTGAACCGGAGGCTTGGAATCAGCCCATGGAGAGCATGAAACAGGCTTTTATCCTAATCACAGCCTCTAGTCTTTTGTGGTAGCCACTGCCGAAAATCCCCACCCTTCATCTTGTGCGGTGCTGCTGCTGGATCCTTCACACAAGTTCTTTTGAGGGTCAGGTTTGCAGCACAGACGAAAGGAAGCAATCATGTAACAATCATGTCGGATGATAAAGGCTCAGATTCATATGCAGAATTACAATGAGCTGCCAGGCTCCTATCAACAGACTTTTGAGTCGAGTGTGGCGCGGCAGAGTTCACACTGATGTGAAGTAGAGTGAAACCGACTGTAAGAGGAACTGTAAGAACGGGCTCTGTTTCATCTGGATTCATCTCGGCTGCTAGATTACTGGCAGGTGTTTACACAAGACTTCAGCACAGAAACTTTACACGCCTTCCCCCTCCTCCGTCTGCATATTTAAAGTGTATGTATGGAATGTGTGGAATATGTGTGTTCCTGTATTGCTGAATGTGAAATCAGATTAAACTCAGGGAGAGGGGTTGGGGGGGTTGAGTTGCAAGTGCTCGGCTACGCTCGCTTTACTCCGAGGTATGCGAGAGGGAATGAATGAATGAATGAACGTGTGTGTGTGTGTGTGTGTGTGTGTGTGTGTGTGTGTGTGTGTGTGTGTGTGTGTGTGTGTGTGTGTGTGTGTGTGTGTGTGTGTGTGTGTGTGTGTGTGTGTGTGTGTGTGTGTGTGTGTGTGTGTGTCCTTTTGGAGGTGGAGTTGGACTTGCAGTTCTTGGCTCTCAGGTATTTAACCTCGGGACGTTTGTGCACTAGTAGTGGTATGTATATGTTGCTTTAGCATGCACGTGTGGTGAGTGTGTGTGTGTGTGTTTATAAAGTAAAAGCCCACCTGCTGATGGCTCTGATAAGAAGCCTTTGGGGTTCTGTCTCCTATTACATCCACAGGTTGGACACGACCACAACATGTTCAGAACAACTGCAATTACACGTTCATATCAAGTTGTCGGGTGATTTTTCTTCTCTGCAACTGAAGTGTCTGTGAAACATTTCTGTGGCTCCCCTGTGGATTTAACAGAGTAAATGCTGTCTTTGAATACTAGTTTGAGATACAGCAGCAGTGACAGCAAAGATAACAATATCAAAGTAGAGAGTTTGGTCATTTGCCCAGTTCTCCACAGAGAGGATCAGATCAGCAGTTAAGGCAGCCGTTTTTTGAAATGCCTGGAAAAGTTGAGCAACAAATTCTAGCCTAATTAAATGGAAAAACAAAAGTTTGGATGATTTGTGGCCATTTTCACTTCTTATCATCCATCCATCCATTATCTATACCCGGTTTATCCTGAACAGGGTCACAGGGGGGCTGGAGCCTATCCCAGCTCACTTTGGGCAAAGGCAGGGTCTAGCAACCAGGCAGCCTATCGCACGGCCAACACATATAGACAAACAGAAACAAAGGCCACTGACGCGTTCATTCACCCCAAAGGGCAATTTGTAGAATCACCAAATTAACCTGACGTGCATGTCTTTGGACGGTGGGAGGAAGCCGGAGTACCCGGAGAGAACCCATGCAGGCGCAGGGAGAACATGCAAACTCCACACAGAAAGGCTCCAGGCCGGGATCCAACTCAGAGCCTCCTCGCTGTGAAGCGACAGCAAACAGCAAACACAAAATTCAACTGCAAACACAAACTAAAAGGAGACAGCTACAAAAAGGATAACACAATACTGTATGCTGTTGTGTTATTAAGCGTATTTATTACATCTTTTTGAGTGAAATCCTTATGCTGACCACAAGCAAATGAATTTGAAATGTTGAAGTTGCAACCTTAAATGCTCAGTTCACTAAATCACAGTATTCTCAAGCAATGTTTCTTTTCACGAGGGTTTTGAGAAGTCTACCGCTAAAGCTGCCAGTGTACTTCTTCAGAAGTGCTGGTTAGATGATCAAACAGTTCCTGGACCAATTAAAGTAAATGATTGTGATGGAATCAGTCTTATTGTACAAGGTAACATGGGGAAACTTCAGTCAAATATCATATTAGTCGCTAGTCTGTGCTTACATGCATCTTTGCTAACATGCATAAGAGGTGCGATCAAAACAGAGACTGTACCTATAATAACCAAAAATAGTACATGATTTAAATGCAGCCGCCCATGACCTTCAACGTACTCCCCTTGTGCAGCGATACACCCCTCTCAGCACTGCTGTCACATTAGAACTCCCCCTGGAAGTCCAGTTCTGTATGTGTGTCAAGCACCATCTGTACTTTGGATGGATCTCCTCAACAATGAAAAAACAGCGACTTTTCAGCTTGCACGTCCCTTTGAGGAACAGAAAGAAGTCGCAGGGAACAGAATCCGGTGATTTGGGGTGGTGGGACGCTACGATTGTGTTGTTGCAAGCACATAGCGTGCGCATTTTCAACACATTGTGAGCGGGCATGTTGTTATGTTGGAGAGCCCAAGTGCCATCGCGCCACAGTTCAAGTTGTTTGCACTGAATGTTTTTCCTCAAATGCTTCAGAACATCATAGTAGAACCTGGTATGACATTCTGAGGCGTCTGACCCCGAGGGACAAATTTACTCTGCACATCACCGCAAATATCAAAGAAAACCATCAGTATGCACTTGGTTGCACTCCTGAAATGACACGTTTTGCCCCTCTTGAAACGTAAATGCCACTCAAAATACCTCAACTGGCTCAATGCTTCATTACTGTAGGCTTTCTGAAGTATTTCAAGGGTATCTGTTGCTGATTTTGCAAGTTTGATAAAAAAAAAAAAATGATGTGGTCAGGTTTTGTTTCCATTGTAAAAT
Organism: Brachyistius frenatus; assembly: GCF_029030835.1. NCBI lineage: Eukaryota > Metazoa > Chordata > Actinopteri > Embiotocidae > Brachyistius > Brachyistius frenatus. The sequence goes on from NW_027210622.1 coordinate 4,560,446, forward strand.
GGTACACGGGCACATATCAGAATTCAGTAAAACGTGTGTAACAGATTCTGATGCTGATCAAGCGGCGTATCTTGTAATACTTTTCTAAAGGTATTGCTTCCACCTGCTTCAAGCGCATAACTGTGCTGTGCTCCGTTCATGCGTGATGGGAACACTACGAAGTGTTTGATTGCACTTCGTATACATGCTAGCAGTTTTATTTTGAGACAATCAAAAGTAAACTGAATGGAATGGGTAAGTTCAGCATATTCTATCAGCATATGTATATTGCTTTTCATATAATTTCGAAATACCGCCTCAAATCAACTGTAAACATGGCAGTGGATTCAAGTCATATCAGTAAAGTAGTTGTAAAACACAAATTAACATCCTCTTGAGATCTTTTTCTCTTCTACACTGTCCTTTCTAACACATAGGAGGAAGCTCTTCATGACCTCTGCACTGACATTTGTGTGTTTTTCACCCAATCCTCCCAGGTAAATGTCTGTTAACTGGCTTTTTTGCCATAACTTTAACAGAACGCATCAAGAGAGAAAATTACCATTTGAAGAGAAACCTGTGTTCTCCGACAAAGAGAAAAGAAAGACAGAGAAAGGGCGAGGCAGACAGACAAAGACAGGCATGACCTCTCATTCATATTTTCAGCTTTTGATCGTTTGACATTTATATTTTCAGATGCTGAATCTGTGTCTGTGGAAAGTCCAAATTGTGACATTCTGAAAACATTTCCCAGACACCAGGCATATATTTCAGGATAATGTTACAGGAAATTTCCCCTCACACAGAAAGTGAGGTTATGACACACAAGAGATCAGTGCCAGTCCAATACTGTAATTTGAATACACCCCTTTTCTGGCAATGCACAAATAAATGCTGCCACATTTTTCCAGCTGGCAGAAATATGAATGATAAAGTATGTGTGATGAATTTAGTGGAAGTTATGTAATCAGTAGTGTGTTATTTTAGTTGTGTTGATGAAAAGGAAATGGGAAGAGATTATCTGACCAACAAATGGCATGAAAATTCACCCCAAATATAAATAATAATGACTAGAAGTGCAGTCAGAGAGTGCAGAAATTTGCCAAAGTCAATACTCCACTTTTCTATGATGTGCAAATCGGCAACCACAACCACTATATATGTCGGGATATATTTCCAAAACTATTAGAAGGCTTTCAAATTACACTTGTGACTTGCTGAAGCCTAACATATCAGCTCCTGCTATGAAACCACTGTCCTTTGAATGTAGGCTGTGATATGGAGTCATTGTTTTTCAAGACAATCCTGTTTTGTCACTTTACTATCTTCTACTAGATTTGTTTAATCTATTCTATTCTATTCTATTCTATTCTATTCTATTCTATTCTATTCTATTCTATTCTATTCTATTCTATTCTATTCTATTCTATTCTATTCTATGTATGGAGCACCAAACAACAATGCAAGTCTTCCCAGGGCAATTTATATAGTCAAGACCTCAATATTATGATGAGAAACCCAACAATTTCAACAGTTCCCATGAACAGCATTTGGCAGCAGAAAGGAGGAAAAACTCCTTTTTAACAGGAAGAAACTTCAGACATAACCAGACTCAGAGGTGGGAGACCATCTGCCCTCGTCCAGTAACCACAGGCTTCTGTTTAGGGCAATGTTTCCTTTGTACTGTCACCAAACCAGGCGGCTGCTCAGGACCTGCCGGGGACGGTTAACAGTGGCTATATGTTGGGTCTGCACACACTGGAAACTTAAGCCTGATTAGCTATCACAAAGAATGGGTTGCTTTCAATAAGATGTAGCTGTGCCTATAATTCAATAAGCCTGAAATCCTCAATACAAAAATTACTAAAGGAGGGAAATGAAAAAGCATACATCTGACACACTGAGAAAAGAAGAGGGAGAGAGAGACGTCATTGCTAACTGCTAAGCCAGTAGACCTAACAAGCACATTAAGTATAAAGTTAGCAAGAAATTTTGCAATACAAGTACTTGAGTAGAAAAGGCTGTGTTACAAATAAAAAATGACCTGCTGTACAGAGGGATTTAGTGTCGGTAAGCTGAGATTTATGAGCTAAAATGAATCCATCAAAAGCAGCACTGCACAGTGCAATAGCAGCAGGAAGTGACACAATACACTTACTGTGACATCAAATGTGACATGCAGGATTGAGTAGTAAACATTTTTGGAATGCAGTAGGTCAAATCTTTCAACGTTAATGACTGAAAAATTATTTGTGAAATTATTTGTATTGCATATTTCTAATGTTTTATTTTTATAGCCTGATGTACAAGTTGCAGATTACCACTGTATGTACAGTGGATACGGAAAGTATTCAGACCCCTTTTAATTTTTCACTCTTTGTTTCATTGCAGCCATTTACTAAAATCAAAAAAGTTCATTGTATTTCTCATTAATGTACACTCAGCACCCCATCTTGACAGAAAAAAACAGAAATGTAGAAATTTGTGCAAATTTATTAAAAAAGAAAAACTGAAATATCACATGGTCATAAGTATTCAGACCCTTTGCTGTGACACTCATATTTAACTCACATGCTGTCCATTTCTTCTGATCCTCCTTGAGATGGCTCTACTCCTTCATTGGAGTCCAGCTGTGTTTAATTAAACTGATTGGACTTGATTAGGAAAGGCACACACCTGTCTATATAAGACCTTACAGCTCACAGTGCATGTCAGAGCAAATGAGAATCATGAGGTCGAAGGAACTGTCCAAGGAGCTCAGAGACAGAATTGTGGCAAGGCACAGATCTGGCCAAGGTTACAAAATAATTTCTGCAGCACTCAAGGTTCCTAAGAGCACAGTGACCTCCATAATCCTTAAATGGAAGAAGTTTGGGACGACCAGAACTCTTCCTAGACCTGGCCGTCCAGCCAAACTGAGCAATTGTGGGAGAAGAGCCTTGGTGAGAGAGGTAAAGAAGAACCCAAAGATCACTGTGGCTGAGCTCCAGAGATGCAGTAGGGAGATGGGAGAAAGTTCCACAAAGTCAACTATCACTGCAGCCCTCCACCAGTCGGGGCTTTATGGCAGAGTGGCCCGACGGAAGCCTCTCCTCAGTGCAAGACATATGAAAGCTCGCATAGAGTTTGCCAAAAAACACATGAAGGACTCCCAGACTATGAGAAATAAGATTCTCTGGTCTGATGAGACCAAGATTGAACTTTTTGGTGTTAATTCTAAGTGGTATGTGTGGAGAAAACCAGGCACTGCTCATCACCTGCCCAATACAATCCCAACAGTGAAACATGGTGGTGGCAGCATCATGCTATAGGGGTGTTTTTCAGCTGCAGGGACAGGACGACTGGTTGCAATTGAGGAAAGATGAATGCGGCCAAGTACAGAGATATCCTGGAAGAAAACTTCTTCCAGAGTGCTCTGGACCTCAGACTGGGCCGAAGGTTCACCTTCCAACAAGACAATGACCCTAAGCACACAGCTAAAATAACAAAGAAGTGGCTTCGGAACAACTCTGTGACCATTCTTGACTGGCCCAGCCAGAGCCCTGACCTAAACCCAATTGAGCATCTCTGGAGAGACCTGAAAATGGCTGTCCACCAACGTTCACCATCCAACCTGACGGAACTGGAGAAGGATCTGCAAGGAAGAATGGCAGAGGATCCCCAAATCCAGGTGTGAAAAGCTTGTTGCATCATTCCCAAGAAGACTCATGGCTGTACTAGCTCAAAAGGGTGCTTCTACTCAATACTGAGCAAAGGGTCTGAATACTTATGACCATGTGATATTTCAGTTTTTCTTTTTTTAATAAATTTGCACAAATTTCTACATTTCTGTTTTTTTCTGTCAAGATGGGGTGCTGAGTGTACATTAATGAGAAATAAAATGAACTTTTTTGATTTTAGCAAATGGCTGCAATGAAACAAAGAGTGAAAAATTTAAAGGGGTCTGAATACTTCCCGTACCCACTGTGTGTGTGTGTGTGTGTGTGTGTGTGTGTGTGTGTGTGTGTGTGTGTGTGTGTGTGTGTGTGTGTGTGTGTGTGTGTGTGTGTGTGTGTGTGTGTGTGTGCGCTTCTCCTCTTCTTAGTCTCAGTTCTTTTTGTGGTGAGAACTCCAGCAGGACTTGCGTGTCGGAGGCTTCAGCACAGATTTCCCACAGATAATAAATGTGTCAGTAGGATGAGGTAGAAACGTACTAACTTTCATTACTTCTGCAGTCAAACACACTTTCACTCTCTCTCTCTCTCTCTCACTCTCTCTCTCTGTCTCTCTCTCTCTCTCACACACACACACACACGAAGCAGTGCCAGTCCTATAAAATCTGGTGTCTGAGTCAGCCTGAGAGACAGAGGGTTTATAACGAGTGTCTAGTCCACCCTTTCTCTATAGACATCATAAAGATGACTGCAACCAGCATGGCTCTGAGCGTGTTCTAGCTTTATGAGTGTTATGACTGAAGGGTTAATGCATTTTTGGAAACTGGACATTTGTCAAGACCTGATTTCTTCCAATGTCTGCATTAGATTTTCCCTGTTTAAAAAAAAAATGTAAATCAAAATTCTGTATCAATGATTGAACAAATATGTGAAAAGTGTTACTTCCGGTGACAAACTTATAGCGCATCATCACATGACTCTTTAGGCTCTTCACCATTACAGAGCATTTTAATATATAACAGTTTATTATTTTCACTGAACCTTTTCTGTCTCACTGCAATCCTCTTCAGTACCAATGGCTTTAAAATTAATACTTTCTGACCATACACTACCTACGCGACATCTAATGGCAGGCAGACAAGGTGATCAACTGGCTGGTGAATGTACTGCAGTATTTAGTAGCTACAGAGTTGGTGGAGACCAAAGTAGAGAAAAAAAAAGAAGAAGATTTTGGATTCAATTCATCAGGTGGACAAAGACAAAAGCCCAAAGGAATGATAATGTATTTCGGTGTTTTCTGGATGTGTGAATAGAAGACTGTTTTCTAGTACACCGTAAGAAATGTTTAAAGGTATGTGTCAGTATTGTGTTTCCATCTTGGTCTGACGCCCCAAAGTGTCTAAAAATTAATAAATAATGCTGCTTTAAGGTTAGAGTTTGGTAAAGTCTGAGAGGGGTGAGGATTGGATTTAGACGTGAAGTTGTGATGGTCAGTAGTAGGGTTAGTTCTGGGAACTGCATTATGTAAATTGTCATCCTCACAAGTATAGAGGGACAGTGTGTGTGTGTGTGTGTGTGTGTGTGTGTGTGTGTGTGTGTGTGTGTGTGTGTGTGTGTGTGTGTGTGTGTGTGTGTGTGTGTGTGTGTGTGTGTGTGTGTGTGTGTGTGTGTTGGGGCTGGGGGGTAGTGTGTGTGTATGTGTGTGTAAAAGGTCAGGAATTGTCCTCCCTTTAGGCTGATATACCCACTTAGATCAAAGCAAACTTCCAGGACAAACTGTGGAGTGTCCACTGTTCTGGACGCCGTCTGGAAAATCCCACTCACTGGAACACAGTCACCATGGGAACTGAGTGCCATGGTGTGTGTGTGTGTGTGTGTGTGTGTGTGTGTGTGTGTGTGTGTGTGTGTGTGTGTGTGTGTGTGTGTGTGTGTGTGTGTGTGTGTGTGTGTGTGTGTGTGTGTGTGTGTGTGTGTGTGTGTGCGTGGGGGCATGTGTGTGCGTGAAAGTTGGGTGTCCTGAGGCTCATCGAGACCTTTTATTTGGGTCACACTTAGAAAGCTCATCTGTTAAACTGTCATACACTTTGAGCAAGCACACATACATACACACACACACACATTCACACACACACACACACAGATGGACGCAGATGCACACACACGCACACACATACACACACACACACACACACACAGACAAACACACACACACATCCTGCAGTGGTTAACCAGGCAGGCCCAGTGGATGACCGGCCTGCTACAGTATGTTACTGTGGTGATTCTTGAACCTGCCCAGAGGTCACCCTTCAAAAGGAGGTCAGTATTTAAAAGGTCACGTAGCACCGCTCAGTGGGTGGTGACACTACTGGTTCCTGAGCAAAAAGAGAAAATGAAATCTTCAAAGGGTGAAGGAGCCAAAGCTTTCCTTTGACTCAGACCCTTTGGAGACAATATTCACACTCTTCTATGAAGTGCAAATCTGCAGTTGCAAACACTATGTCTGAATATATTTCCAAAACTATAAGAATGACGTCAAAATAAGTTTGTGATCAGATGAAGCTTCCTCAGCTGTTGTACCACTTCCTGTTCTTCCCTATTAAACCACTGTCCCAGAGAAGTCCATCACAACTGCTTGTTAAATTTATATGTGTAACATGTGTAACTCACGAATTACGATATCAAACATTTGGTAGTCGGTACCAACCACTGAAATTCTTTGATTCTTGATACCAATTTTTACACCAAAGCAAAAAAATAATCCAATAAAATGACTGCATTTGAAATTGAATTTTTTTTTTTTTTTGACTGTAAAAACTTAATTTAAGCAACAACAGTATGTATGGAGCATTTAAGAAGTAAAACAGGTATGAGTGTTTAATAAAAAATATATATATATTGTGTAAAGATATAAAAACAAACCTTTTTCATGGGGAGCCATTGCTCCATAGTTACTGTTAGCAGTAACAGCTGTTTATTCACCAGAAACATCCAGTGGTGGATAATAACATTTGTTCTGATTGTTTCTTTCCAAAAGTTTCAGCCATTGTTGTGTTTACAGCTCCGTTCATCATAGCTATGAGTTAGAATACACAACTTCTTCATCTGATGTTGGACTTAGGGCGGACTGGACGCTGCAGTGACTCATGGTATCATCTTGTGGTATTACAACACAGGACAGGCCGGCGCCATGGTTAGCATGCAAACTTCAGTAGATATATATATATATACAACACTGTCGATCTGTGGATCTGTTTAGTAAATTTTTGTAAATCTTGCAGATCACCTCTTTAAACTAACCTTGCCAAAGACAACAAAGATGGTAACAACTATAGCTTGAAAATGTTTGAGACAAAAACTAAATCAAAATCAGGTTGCAACATTCACAATTCTCTTCATACTCGAAAACAACGATTTATGTTTTTGTACTGAACAGTTATTTTTTTCACAAATGTACATGCATCTGGCCGAATTTGATTCCACATAAAAGTTACTGATTGCTTAATGCGCAGCTTTTTACAAATACAGAGTGAGCCAAAGGATCGGTAAAGGAAGCAGAAGCTACTGATTGAAGCAGCGGCATGGTGCAGGGGAATACGCTCTCATCCACCCTCACAGAGACTCAGGTTCAAATCAAGCAGTGGAGCTTCCAGCTAGTAGGTATCAGGTGAGAGATCATGTCTTTTTTATCAACTCTTAATACTTACTCTGTTTCCATTGTCTGTTTCTGTCTGAACACCAGGATAGAACTGGGAGTTTAAAGCAACTGGCGCAAGGACCGCTGAGTAAGTTGCAGCTCCCACAAAACTGGTGACAATTTGGATGAAATGTGGGCTGTCCAGGTAAATCAATGACAATTTCTAATTTTTAATACAACTCAACGACTACCTACGAGCCCTTGAGCAAATGTAAGCCCCCGCTTTTCAGACGTAGCTCTATAAAGACCAACACAGATGACTTTGCTTGTATGGAGCAGCTTTGTGCTATTACAGCAGAGTGTGCAGTGGAACGAATGTGAACTAGGGCATTACTGATAATGAGGAAAAAGTTGACTCATCGTGATAAAGACTAAATTAAATGATGGTGAAAATGTATTTAAATAGGAAATGTTCAGGTAACTATCAAATAGTAAAAATTTAATTTTCAGTACTGAGATAAATTAGTTTTTACCGCATCTCACACTACTGCACAGCTTAAAACTCTGTAGATATTTGAGTGACACAGTTTAATGTCTTGCTATTATTCAGAACAAGTATTAAACTTTTTAAATATGACATGATCAAAATAAATGAAGCTGCAAAATACATAAATCTCTCACATGTTCTAGATGTCCTGCAGACACAGAGTTAGTGAAGCGGTCGTTTACGGTTCAACAGAGAAAAAAGTGGATGCGCTACAATTTCTACATCTGTATGGCATTTAGTATGCTGCATTCTGCATTTCCTCCCCGAAGGTGAAATTGCAGACTTGCTACAGCAGCTACTTCCATGCCAGATGATGGTGTTTGAACAGAGGGTGTGTGGAGTGCATGCAGATCTACAGGGAGCTCTGTCAGCCAAGGAGAACGGACAAGACAGAAAGCCCACCTTGAATTTCAACACACATTCACCCTTGCAAATCAATAATCCCACTGCCAGGATACGCTTGAATATTCAAAGGCAAACACGTATAGACATCCACAAAAGCATGATTAAAAAGAAATGAAGACAAATGAACAGAGGAAGATATTAACATGGAAACTTCTGGTTCCAGACATGACTGTAGTGTAGACCATCTATCAATGTATAATGTTAACACTTTGAAAAAGTCTGAATCACTCTGTTTCACCTTTCACCTTTTCAGTCAACTAAACTTTCCTCTTTTCTATTTTAGATCCAAAGTATGCAGATAATATTCAGATGAGCTCCAGATGGACATTAGTAGAACCATGTGTTTGAATCAGCCTTCCCAGCTCTATCGATTCAACCATCAGAACATACTGAGGTTCTCCAGTTATCACTTTCATCTTTAGGACAAAGAACTGAGCCTCTTGAAGAATCTGATCTTTGTGATATGAGGAAGACAAGGATGAGGTTAAATGGGAGGACAGGTGATGAAGAGGTACTGGAATAATCATCTGTGTCCTTGACAGCTTCATATATTACTCTGCTGTCTGATTTGTTTGGCTTCTACATTGTTAAAACTTAAGAAAAATGACAAAGGATAGACAATTTGTTCTTCTTTGTTTGCATTAAGCTATCCGACAACACAAAGGACACCTCCAGATGGAGGTAGAAATAAGTACATGGTTCTTAGCAACTAAAGGTTCCATTACATTTACCAGCTAGCTGCAAAGTTTTTTTCTGTCTGGTGTTTGGTGCTGGGCAGGTAGTGTACAGAGCGTTTTAGAGCTTTTTCACTCAAAACAGCTGCCCGCTGCGGCCAGAAATTGCACTAATAAGAGCAGTGAGGGAAGAAATAAAGCAGTTCAAATGCAGGCCGGATGGCCCACAAGAAACTGAAAGAGTCACAACAGTAACAACAGTGAGCAGCATGCACTGCTTCTTTCTCATACAAATGCCGCCATGTTGTCAAGTGACTCATTGTTAATATAAAACTTCTGCTTTAAGACAAAAAGTTGAGCAAACTTGGAGTAAATCGATGAAGATGGAAACAAAAAATGGCTAAAGTTTTGTCCTTGTGTAATGTATTCAGGAAGTGAAATTTAGGGGATCAACTACAGCTTAGGCAAAATGACCACAGAATACCACAGAATACCACAGAGCCTCCCCAGAGGAATCAGCCAATCACAGCACCTGATGCCGTCTGACTGCCTGTCAGTCTGGTCCATCTGTCTGTCTGACAGACAGTCCTGTCTCTCTCTGTCTCGGTTGTAAGTCTGATGCTGTATTCACGTCATGACTCTATGAGCAGACAGGGAAGGAGACAGGAAAGTCACGCTGATCGGTAAATCCTGCATACATACAAATTGAAGGGCACAACCAAATCCCTGCCTTCCACTTCACACGACTGACATTTGTAGGTTAACCTGGGGAGTGGTGGTGTAAAGACAAGTTTCCCAGCAAGTCAAAGCCTTTGACCAACTTGACATATTCATGTTGAATGTGTTCAACACGTTCAGTATTTGTTGCCTGCATTGCAAATCATGCACTCATTTCCCCCCTTTGTCTTTTACACATCTATAAACACTAAGGATGGGCAAAAATATACACTGGGAACTACGCTATACTACAGGACTATGCTTGTACCATAGAATCTAATTTCTAAGCGACACACACATTTTTGTGGGGCCTGGTGGGAACATGCTCTTCTTCTCCTCCTTTTGTTGTTCATTGGAAGTTTCCCACCACCTTTTAGTGGCATTACCACCACCTTCTGGCAGTAGTAACACATCACAACCAGGCCAATATGATAGTCCCATGAACTATTACATTTTTGACTGTTTGAAAATCTGAATCCATCACTAATAGACACGACATGACCACTTTTATCACTGCATCTAATTCCTTCAGTAAGAGGAAAATCGCACCTGAAAAATTTCTGGAAATAAATTCTTATAAGCTTATTTTACAACTTTTCAACAACAAAATGATCAGTTTACACTGAAATTAGTATTTATTTTGTACTAACTGTTACTTTAAATATTCACTCTGATGTCAGAGTGTTACAAACTGAAGGAACTGCGGCCAATTAGACTCAGTGCAATCATTTCACTTCATGTCCATTGGATTACACTGTACACATTGTTTAGAGAAATGTAACAGTTGTTTTATGCCTCTAAAAAAAAACAAGGATTCCCGGCTTCAGTTGCTGGAGAGAAGGAATGGGGCTTAAGCACATGTTCAGTCCATTTGACTTTTCATGGAGCTTCTACTGATGGCAATAACAGTTCACCTATTCCTTTTTACCTTTTAACTTGTTAATTAATGTTCATCAACTGCCAATTATAAAGTTGACAATGAGATTTCAGGGTCAAATTTGAGCAAACATGGATTATGTATAAAGTCCTTCAAGTGTTCAGTAAAAGGGAAATTTGAAATATGACAACTCTATGGCAACAGCTCCAGACACTCAGTCTCTATTGTATTTCTATTTGGGCCATAATTATGAGCCTCAAAGTGGGAAATAAATATAAATAAAAAATAAATCACTTAAACCCATATTTAATTGCAAATAGATCAAAGGCAACATATCAAGTGTTGAAACAACTAAAATGTAAAAAATATATGCTCTTTTTTAATTTGATGCCAGGAACACATCTCAAAAAAGTTGGGACAGAGGCATGTTTACTACTGTTTTGCATCACTTCTTCTTTTTACAAAAACTCTGTAAACGTTTGCTAACTGAGGAGACCAGTTTCTGGCGCTTCGGAAGTGAAAAGTTGTCCTATTATTACCAAAGATATAATTTTAGGTGCTTAACAGTTCAGGGTCTCCTTTGTCATATGTTTTATGCTGCCCTGAAAAAGATGTTGTCAGCATATGTTGCTCCAAAACCTGAATATATCATTCAGTATTAATGGTGCCTTCCCAGATGCGCAAGCTACCCATGCCATGTGCACTAATGCATCCCTGTACCGTCACAGATGTTGGCTTTTTAATTCAGCGCTGATAACAAGCTGGGTGGTCCCTCTCCTCTTTAGCCTGGCAAATGCAGCATCCAAAATTTCCAAAAGAATCAAAAATATGAATTTGTCAGACCACAGGACAGTTTTCCACTTCACCTCAGTCCATCTTAAACGAGCTCAGGCGCAGAATGGGTGGCAGTGTTTCTGGGTCATGTTTATATATTGTTTCTTCCTTGCATGGTAGAGTTTTAACCAGCATTTGTGGATGCAGCAATGAACTGTGTTCACAGACAATGTTATTTAGAAGTTTTTCTTAGCCTAGACAATAATTACCATTACACATTTGTGTCTGTTTTTAATGTAGTGCAGCCTGAGGACCCGAAGATCACAACCATCCAATAATGGTTTTATTTCTTGTCCTTTGCAGCCAGAGATTTTTCTGAATCTTTTAATGATATTATGGTCGTAGATGACGAAATCCCCAAATTCTTTGCAATTTAGTTTCCTACTTCAAGAGTTATCTAGTTAATTACCCAAACAAACCAAACATAGTAGATATCTATCTAATGTATGTTATCTGGTGATAAAGATTTTAAAAAAAGGGCACAAAGTTAAATTACAACTGCAGTATTTGTCCCTGTGAATCTGGACATGAGTGTAAGACTAAACTTTTTGTTGGTCGTCATTCTCTTTTCAGGATCCAGAAGTTACGAGGTGCTGACAGGATGGACTGACGAATAGTAAATCCTGTCAGCACACGCATGTGTGCACATGCATGCACGCACACATTCACAGATATATCCTCACACGGAGTCAAAAGGGTACGCTGCCTCCTACTGTGTTGCCAAGCCCTACAGGATGTCTCACCAACTGCGGTACGAACACATGCAGCAGTTGTCTGCACACACATACGTTCATGCAACACACACAGATTCTACATACTAGACACATGGATGCCAGAGTAATCTCCACAGACATCCCCTCCCATTTCCTCACTTCCTCCAGTTCAACTTATAAAAATTCTCACTCTTAAACACACACACACGCACACGCACACATACATACACACACCCACACACACACACACACATCTATTCAAAGACATCCCATCCTAGTTTCCCGCAGTCCTTCCTGGATCTCATGGTGGCAAGCTGGAAATCGTGAATGTGTGAGATGACATTGCCAATATTAGTCACTCTCACACACACTCCATCAGTTACCACTCTCACTCACACACTCCCTGACAGAAATTTCCAGCTCTATACCCGCAGCATGTGCTCTCCAGTACAATGTATGCACACGAAACAATCACACACACATTTCTTGCATCATATGTGCACACGCAGAAAACTCCAAGCAAAGAACTCTGGCCGTGTAAAGCAGTGCATCATAGCTGACTTGGACTACATTCTTGATTGAATTATATCTGTGTGGGTGGGGAAAGAGGGACGCACTGCTGTGTGGTCTGTCAGTGTCAGCCAGAAACCCACCACACACTTAGGACCAATCACGAGCAATGACTCTATGCACCACACACTCGCAATCAATTAGTTGAAACATCTGTGCGTGGATGAGCTTAATGTTCGTGTGTGTGTGTGTGTGTGTGTGTGTGTGTGTGTGTGTGTGTGTGTGTGTGTGTGTGTGTGTGTGTGTGTGTGTGTGTGTGTGTGTGTGTGTGTGTGTGTGTGTGTGTGTGTGTGTGTGTGTGTGTGTGTGTGTGTGTGTGTGTGTGTGTGTGTGTGTGTGTGTGTGTGTGTGTGTGTGTGTGTGTGTGTGTGAGAGTGGGTGTGTGTAAATCGTAACTGATTTAAAGTGAGAAACTCAACTTTCCTACTTTCCCTCCCAGCGGTGTCTCATTGTTGGCCCAGACTGAGGTGGAGTTTTTCTTTTGCCTGGTGTTCCCACACAAGCACACATACACACACACAAGCGTGGATTTCAAAGTCTATGTTAGCTTCATTAGTCCTCGAGAGAGAGAACGGGCACTGCACTATTGGCATGTGGGTTAGATTAGCCAGGCCTGCTGAGCCTTATAAACCTTGCTCTATTACAGAGACAGAAAGACAGAAAGACAGAGAGAGGGGTGGGGGGGTCAGGGGGGAATCCTTACTAATATATCTAGCAGAAAGGAATATAATTGAAACACAGGAGTATGACTAGGTTTCCACGGAAGACACCAGGGACAGTCGGGCATCAATGAAAGTGCAGCAAGGAGGTGTTTCTGTGTGGGAACTCGCCCCTTTAAAGAATGACACCTCAGAGACAAAGCATTAACAGGAGCACATTTACAGACACACATGAATAATACAAGCATGATATAAGACACACGCAAAGGCAGATATTTAGCACCGCTTATATTTACTGCTTGCCGTGTGTGTGTGTGTGTGTGTGTGTGTGTGTGTGTGTGTGTGTGTGTGTGTGTGTGTGTGTGTGTGTGTGTGTGTGTGTGTGTGTGTGTGTGTGTGTGTGTGTGTGTGTGTGTGTGTATTAGCGTGTGTGAACACAGAGGAGTTATCAGAAAGGGAGATGATGAATGAAGACAACTGTTAAACTTCCTTTCCCCTCCACCCTCGTCTTCCCTCCGTCTCTGTCTCGACCCTCCTCTCCTCTGCCGGCTGGCTATATATCACCACTGACGCCCGCTCGCTTGACATTAACACACGTCATGAATGACATCCATCTCAGCTCATCTATGTGTATGTATGTGTGTGTGTGTGTGTGTGTGTGTGTGTGTGTGTGTGTGTGTGTGTGTGTGTGTGTGTGTGTGTGTGTGTGTGTGTGTGTGTGTGTGTGTGTGTGTGTGTGTGTGTGTGTGTGTGTGTGTGTGTGTGTGTGTGTGTGTGTGCATTTAATTTGTGGTACCATGTGGACCTTTTTGTGTATCTGTGTGAGGTCAGAGGTCAATACTACGTCAGCGCACACAAGGTGGCTGGCTTACTGCATCACTTTGTGGCCTGCTTCTTGACAGTACCATCTGGGTCTGGGGTGGAGACAGCACACGCTCACCTTGCTGAACCACAGCACTGTAACGTACACACAAAAACACAAACAGCACAGCCACATGTTACATGTTTTACAGCTCATTATCATAGAAAGTGATGAATACTGTTTTTCCACAGACATTTTAACTTCACTTAAACATCTGTTTCCAGTAGCAACCACACAGATTCATTGCAGTTGCAGTCTAACTGACGTTGTTACATCCACCATTGGGTCAGACCTGTGACAACCATCTTTTATGTACTTTCCAAATGCTCTGGTTGCATCATTATCAAAGGTGCTCCTTATATTATTGCTGTGGTTTGTTAGATGTTGTTTTGTTTGCATCAGTTTTTCAGCTTACCATAAGGCAGTGTAGGAAGAAGTATTCAGGTCCTTTACGTTCTATGTGTTTGCATGTTAAAACTAATTGATCCAGATAAAAGTACTAATATCACACTATGAAAATATGTCACTACAAGTAACTTTACTGAAGTAAAAGTGTATAAGTATTATCAGCAAAATGACAGTGTTTTATTACTATATATAATGTTTTTGGAATAACATTACAGTTGAATTATTGTGCATTTCAGTACCGTATGTATTAAAGGTTGTGCTTCTTTTAACTACTTTGTGTACTGTTGGTAAATTGAATCTACAGCAATGCACCATATTCAATAAGATCATCTGTTCACATATTGAATCATATATTTCTAAATAATCAACAAGCTCAGAAAAACACTGCATTTTCCACAATTGCAAGATTGCAATAAATAGTTTATTTATCTTAAAATGTAGATTTATCTCAACCTATAATGAAACATTTTATCCTGTATCAGAAAAATGTACATTTAAAAATCACCAAATTTGGAGAAACATGTTTTTGTCACAGGACAGGAAGGGAATGAAAAATTGTAATTTGAAAAGTAACTAAGCTGTCAGACAAACACCATGTTCTTGTAAAGTACAAATACTTCACAGTTGTACTTGAGTAAATGTACTTAGTTACATTCCACCACTGCATTTATGCTAGCTGTCTGATGCTTAATATCAACTCTAGTTCACTGTGTTTTGAGTTCATAATGATTAAACTCACCAAGAAACCAAAAACTATAATCACAGAAACAATTTCAGGACATGACTTTGCTGCTCTGAGTTTCCTGAATCAAAAATAAAATCAATGAGGAGGAACAGTGCTGCAACATTAGCTTCAAACTCTGGTTATTACCGGTATATACCAACATTAACGTTTCTTAACAATTAGACGGTTATCAGGTTTTTTAACAGGTGTTATCATCACACAGTTTTACAAATATGTAGGCTAGTATGGGCTCACTAAACCTATTAGTACGTTCAGGAGGTTGTTCGCAACCATTTATGTTACTGATCCAGTATTGGTGAAGCCCAGTGGTCTCATCCCAAGTGATTAAATGCTGCCACTTTATCAAACCTGTGACGTCTCACTTCAGCTTCAGCTTGGGTGGGCAGCGTGTGTATGACATGTGCTACGCAAATAAACTTGCCTTGTCAGCGATGTCTTGAATTGTCTCCTGGTTCCACTGCCATTAATGTCTCGCGATCTTCATTAGCAGCTACGGCCTATTGTGTTCACCTTTCACCAATCAATCTTTAAAGAAAATACAAACAGTATCTGGCAAAACAACTGTCAACTACACAACACATGAGGATATACATTGGGAGAAAAGAGCAGTAAACTAACACTAAAGTTAATAATTAGTCAAAGTACAATTAAAAGTAAAACTGGGCCTAATCAGGAAAAGCCAGTGAGAACAAGTAGCCTACTATGTTTTTGACTTATATTTAAAAACTGGTGGTGATAACCGTTTGTTGACACGCAGGTCTTCTACCATCTGCCAGGGCTACTGCAGCACTCTGCACACTCCTCCTCACCAGGGACATGTGGCTGACTATTGATTGACTTTTATGTGTCTGCTTTCAGAATTACCTCGTGTTGTACTTCCTATAGACGCCTCTATATCTATTCTATAATGGTGTTACAAAGTTGTTTAAGAATGTGATGAAGAAGAAGTCAAAGAGAGAGATTTACCCCAAAAAAATGTAACGTGTGTCAAATGAAGAGTGGAGTTGATGGTGCAAAATCAAACAATGGTGACAGAAGGGAAAAACGTTCATTATTTATTTTTAACCATATTTGTAGCTCTGTTGGTCGGCAGCTCCTCTCCTTTATCCCAGACTGAAATATCTCAACAATGTCTGAGTGGATTGGGTGCAGGCTAAGTATGTTAGGGGCACCCTGAGGATGAAAATCTAATGGCTTTTAGTGATTCACTCGTGTGTTACCAGCAGGTCAGGTTTATTACTCATCCTGTGAAAAATCTCATAACTTACTCAATGGACTGGTACAAAATTTCAGACAGACATGCATGAATCTCAGTTGATGTAATGACTTGCAGGCCCTCATGTCTTTTCCTGCAGTGTCATCCTAAGTCTGGTAATTGTGGCAAAAATATCTTGAATGAACAAATTTCTCTATAAATATTGAACAGGGAGACAGCTGTAACTTGCATAATCAGCACATTTGCATTCACTACCACTGAATTTGTTGTATTGCATCCATAGGCTGTGATTGTATTCAATGCTGTTTCTTCCAGTAAAGACCCCAAAGCACACCTCCTCTCACTTTTATTGATAAAATGTACATGTAAGACGGGTGATGTCTTATGTTAATAAGGCCCTCACTCCCCTTTTACCTTTCTAAAGTCAGGCAGGCAGCATTCTATGCATACAAGCTTTTGGACAAAAAAAAGAGGGATAGAGAGAACCACTGCTGTCTGATTTCTGCTTCTTATCTGCAAGTCAAAGCTCTTATCAAAAAACATGAGTCCCACAGAAGACTCATAACTGCATTAAATATACAGCACACACACACACACACACACACACACACACACACACACACACACACACACACACATAGGATCACAGCTGTCTGAATTTATGAGCAGTCTGTGAGCGCTGACATCTCCAAATATCAAATAACTATTTAATTTCACTATCAATGTAAATATCAGACCTGTCTAAAAAAATACTGGAATCAGAAGGTGAGGGGGTGTTGTTGTCTTTCCATCTGTCTCCACAATGAAACATGTTCTCAGAGATTTGCATGGAGCCCTCTCAGACTTCTCAAACAGTCTCTGGGATTCTGTCACTGAAACACGAGAGTACAGTATCAGGCCCAAGCCTCAGTGGTTTTACAGCATGGTTGTAAATAACATCACCAGCTGATGCTTTCTGAAAACACATTAGAGGATTTGGTAGTCAGATATACACACAGGGGACAAGAATATGCATTATATTTGCTTCATATCTCGTCAACTCTCACAGTACAACTGGAAAATATTTAAAGATTTATTTTCCTGTGTGTGTGTGGGGGGGGGGGGGTGTTGTTTTGATATGACAAGTTAAGTAAGTAAACTTTCATAATTCCGCAGTTTACATCAAAAAGTGCTTCACAACAATCAATTATAACAAACGGAACATATAAGACTTAAATTAGAAAAACTAGAACTCAAACAGGAGCCAGAAACATGGATTATGCTGCTTATTAAATGTGTCCAGAGTGTCCTCAGATGACCAAATGAAGGTGCAAGGCCACTTGAAATCAGCATTGATTAAAAGAATAAGGTACATTTGCACATTTGACTCGTTAGACAACAATACAGCCCAGTCTAATCTCCGTCCAATCAAAATGATTTGTCCAAGCACTTTGGTTTTGAAATCAAAGTGTATTTGCCTGTATAAATCAACGATATAGATGGGACCTGACCATACAGTGCTTTTAAAGGCTCACACGGGTTATAAAATCAATTCCTAACTGTATAGGGAGGTATAAAGAAATTAAGAAGATTGGTAGGAGAGCCCATTCAAAGGCACTTTTAAAAGCCTGCCTTGCCGAGGCAGAGTTAGAGTAATTCAACTGGGACAAAGTCAATGCATGGAT
Organism: Brachyistius frenatus; assembly: GCF_029030835.1. Taxonomy (NCBI): domain Eukaryota; kingdom Metazoa; phylum Chordata; class Actinopteri; family Embiotocidae; genus Brachyistius; species Brachyistius frenatus. The sequence goes on from NW_027210622.1 coordinate 4,578,603, forward strand.
GAATATCGACTTCTTGGCTTAACAAACAGCGAGCCTGAGTTTTACAGTATTCATCCGCTAGAAAAAATATGACCAAATCAAACAGTTGACGTGCTGCTCTAAAGTTGAGCCTTAGTAAAAAAAAAAAAATAAAAAAAAAGAACTACACCATACCTCTCAGAGGTTTACCTTAACCGTTAACATAAGCGACTCAGTGCTTCTCTTCAACTTCAGGTCAAAACTGTCTAAGAATCAATATATAACAAAGAGATGGGCAAACGGATGAACAAGTGTATCAACAAGCAAGTGAAGGAGTGGACAGAAAAAAACAGGCGGATATGTCTGACAGCAATGTGCTTCTTTTTTTTCGTCCTTTTCCTCCATTAGATGCTAGATGAAGGAGGACACTTGACCTTGCATGTGTTTTTAGTTTGACTATTTCCTCTCGGCCCTCCCTCACCTCCCTCCTCCAACATCCCTGGGGCAAGGTCTGGCCCTGTGCACCTCCACTTAAAATGACCCTCCACCTTCCAGCTCCCTCCGCAGTGCACCTTCACCCTGCCTCAAATGGTTTGTGTTCTTGTGTGTGTGTGTGTGTGTGTGTGTGTGTGTGTGTGTGTGTGTGTGTGTGTGTGTGTGTGTGTGTGTGTGTGTGTGTGTGTGTGTGTGTGTGTGTGTGTGTGTGTGTGTGTGTGTGTGTGTGTGTGTGTGTGCATTTGCATGTGTGTGCGTGTGTACAAGCATTTGTCTTCAAAGTCAAGTGCCTCATTGTGTGCAGAATTAATGATAATCCTTCGTAGTGCTCCTGTGCTGTATAAGCCCCTCGAGCTGCTTTTTACCTTTTACCTCCAGAACAACACACGTCTCACTGAGCCCTGTCTTACCTCAAGATCTGCCCAGATGCACTAAAGACAGACAGCTCAGACAGAGCGGGAGAGCGATGGGGGTCAGTTGAAACCAGTGGGACAGAGCAGAAGTTATGAAAGACTTCTTCAAATCGACAGCAGCTTGGAGTCTCCCTGCACAGCAGTGCAGCTCTCCTGGTCTCTGCATGCATGTCTACACACACTCCAGCTCAAATTAACCACTTCTTTTCACACTTTTTGACCTTCCTTCCTCTTTTCTATTTGCCTCTCCCATTTACTCCTCCAGTTTTGCAGCATATAACTCCAGCACATGGCTCCTAAAATGAAAGCTATATGAGTTTGGCGAGCCAGAACATACTGGCAGAACTTTATAAAGGAATGCAGAGAAAGGCTCTATCACAAATAAACACAACCATGTCATACAGTGACCACCATCTCTCGATTAAAGCCAGGAATTCTAAACAGATGTCTTTATTCATGCGCTTGCTCAACAGCGAGTGTAGCTGAATGTTTGGACATGGGAAGCTGGAGTGAGGGTTCACACTAGATTCAGTGGGGACCAGAATACTGCATCTCTGTAATAAGCACAATGGCCACGCTCCAACCATAACACTAATCCCCAGGACTCTACCTCACACACACATGCATATGTACTGTACATGCACAGAAACTCCTACACGAGCTCACACACTCAAAAAACACCCAGGTAATCATTTCCATACTTATTTTCTTTGCATTCATATTCCTCCCCCCTTCATGTGTGTCCATAAAAACAATGCCAAGGCTTTCACAGCAGGTTATAGAAATGAAATTGGAAATCCCATTTGAATGGCCCCACTATTAGCGAGGTGGGCATTTGTACCATATCAGAGATTATTGTAGTTTCTCACAAATAAAGGACGTGTTAATGTACAGATGATTAAATACATTGAATCCAAGTTAGCACAAATAGCATTGGTCCACCAACCGACACAAGCTTTAAGCTTTAAGACACAAACTCCTGGCATGTTTTTCTAATTTGTCCAGCCACATCTAATAAAAATAATCCCCGCTGGTTAGCACACACCACAGGGCAGTTAAATATAATCTATTTTAGAATTTTGGAGGGGGGGGGAAATGGTCACAAACATAACTGAAAACTGGTTATTAACTAGGTTTTTTTCTTCGTCGCTTACAATGTTGTAAACTCGGCGAGACGCCTTGAATTTAGAATGGGATGAAACAAGCTGAAAAACAAAGAGAAAAATACATCACAGTCAGTTTTAGGGCACACAGGGTGAGGAGAATGAGTTCATACCGGGCAAACACGCCGGGCCACTTTAATTGTTAGTGTGAACAATAAAACCCTACTAATACCAGCTAGATCCTGTTTATATTAAATATGTGGGGTGTTTCTTTTATGGCACATGGAAAAACTGGTTCTAATCATCTAAAAAAAAAAACTATGGGCTCATGGAATGCACCTGTAAATTTAATTGACTTGAAAAGCTCTTAACACGCAGCATCCACACTGCCCTCTTCAGGGAACAGAGAACAACTGAAGCAAAGGAAGTAGTAGGAGTATAGGTGAAAATAGAGGAAAGGAGGAATGAGTTAGACAAAATAAGATGGATGATTTGGTCCTCATCTCGCCTTGGTTATTTTGAGGACAACTTTGTTCTGGGAGGTAACGAGTTCTCTAGATTTCTTCGTCCTGTGTCTATATTTAACACTCAGTGGTTTGTCAACGCTGCCTACTTCTGGCTGCTGTGTTTGGACTTGTTGAGGCAGTCAAACTGAGGGAAATTGTGATGTGTAGCTACCGTGCCCGTCCTCTGAACTATATAACAAGATCCAGGTGTGCTCGTACACAGTCCTTACACACCTCTGAGTGGCCCTGACCGCAGGTCAGCCTGTGTGTGTTGTAGTAATGAGATATAGTGATAACTGAGGTGTTAAAAGTTCCTCCAGGTTGCTGTGGAGGCAGCAGAGGGACCACCACCTCGGTGTTAAACTGCTGCTCATTTCCTGATCACTCAATACATATGCCATCACACTGGAGGTAGACTGCATTGTTACACTTCTTCCACACACATTCAAACACACACGCGTGCACACATTAGACACATGTGTGCATAAACACAAAGTGCACATACCCAGAGCATCGTGGTGACCCTGCACATAATCATCTCTGTCCCCGGGGCACGATGGGAATGGATGCTGTTGGTCACGCTCCGGCCCAAAAATGGCGTTCACCAGACTGCCGTCTTTCATCACCATCTCCACGGTAACAATGCCCTAAGTCACCGTGACAACGAATTCCACCTGGGCCTGTGACACTTGCTGCCTCCTCCATGCTCAACATTCAATCACATCTGCCTATCTGCTCTGCAGCGCTCCGCAGCTCTTTATATCTCCATTACATGTGTTCTCTAATCGGCCTCCCTGTCTCTGTCTCTCACTCAATCACTTTCGCACTCTCCATGAACCCCCTTTCTCTTGGTTGTTCGCATATCTCTCTGGGGTTCTGCAATATTTTGCATGGTGAGTATAACCTGCCAGGGCACCCTGAGGGAAGAAACAGCTGGGGGGCCCCTGTTGGAGGTCCATTCTGCCCACTCTTTGCGCATTAGTGACCCATCAAGCCCAGTGCAGACACCAGAGTAACACACATTTATTTGTTGTTAGTCACAGAAATAATTACATTTCTAAATTCGTTTTTTTGTTTTGGTCTCTATGCCTGAAAAATGCAAGCAAATATAAGTCCATGATTTAAGTGCTCAAAGTGTTGTTGTTTTTTTGTGGTGCCTATTTCCATCAGATTTGAAATTAATTATTTTTTTTACAGATAAAGTGACACACAATAATACTGAGGCTTTACGTCCCCTGGGCATCTGGGGGTTTGGCTTCCATGACTGAATGATCACGAATAAACTATATTCATAAAGTGTTTAACAATAGGATTAGAGATGCCAAAAACGGAATTGTCAATGAATTCACGTGCCCTCGTGTTAATCCGAACATTTTAATGCACACGTCACCTAAATGGCACATCCTGAAAGTGCTCTGCTGCCCTCGTGTGGTTAGTCTGGGTAGAAGCAAGCAGTCCACTCGGACAATAAGCAGGACACGTTCGGGGCACCATTTACCCAAATAACATGCGGATACTGATTCATACTGCTGCTTTGGTGAATTTATAAACTATGGTGAAGGGCCTGCACACCCACCTGGGTGTTTTCAGTTATGGGGCTAATTTAACCTGCTCAGTTAAAGTATCAATACAGCAGTGTAAAACTACTCCATTACAGATAAAAGTCCTGAATTTCTATAAGATGTGACAGGGCCAAACAGGTTGGGAAAAAATGGTTCAACCAGTTGCCTACATTATTTCCCTCTTTATAAAGTATAAGGTAGCATCTAATGGAAATACTTCAGAACAAATACCTCTAAATTCTATTCAACTACAGTGCTTAAGTAAATGTATACGTAGTCACTCTACGCCACTGAGTTTTACTTCTTTACATTGTGCTTTTGCTACTTCAATGCATGTTAAATCACCTGGAGTTCTTCCACCTGGGTCAGAAAGCACGAGTCTGATACCTTTTTGTTTGATATACAGTTTCTCCAAAAGACTCCTCCAGCTCCGCTGTCACAAGGACCGATACTGGAGATCATTCCTGCCGACCGCAATAAGTCTGTATAATAACTCATCTCTGGCAAAATCCATCACACAACAATAACACTGTTGTCTGTGTTTGTTGGTTGTTTGTATATAATATATATATATATAATATATATAGATATATAATGTACTGTATATACTGTATATACTGTGCATTTTATATTTAATATTTAATCATTATTTTTTTTACTGCTATTTTATTGCTTTTTATTATTCTATTATTATCTTATTGCTTCCTGTATGCTGCTGTAGGGGGGGGGGAATTCCCCTTGGGGATTGATAAAGTAACTACCTACCTACCTACCTACAGTCTATGATATAATCTGAATCCATCACATAACAATAACACTGTTGACTGTGTTTCTTGGTTGTTTGTATATAATATATATAGATATATACGGTACTGTATATACTGCGCATTTTATTTATTTTTTTACTGCTATTTTATTGCTTTTTATTATTCTATTATTATCTTATTGCTTCCTGTATGCTGCTGTAGCGGAAAAAAAATTCCCCTTGGGGATTAATAAAGTAACTACCTACCTACATACCTACAGTCTATGATATAATCTGAATCCATCACACAACAATAACACTGTTGATTGTGTTTCTTGCTTGTTTGTATATAATATATAGAGATATATACTGTACAGTGTATACTGTGCATTTTATATTTTATATTTTTTACTGCTATTTTATTGCTTTTCTATTATTCTATTATTATCTTATTGCTTCCTGTATGCTGCTGTAGCGAAAAAAAAAAAAAAAAAAATTCCCCCTCGGGGATTAATAAAGTAACTACCTAACCTAACCTAGAAACTCCACGTCTCCGAGGCCACCTCCCCCTGGCGGTGAGCCGCGGGAAGGACAGGCGGCTGCGCTTTGCAGGTCTCGAGCGCTCCTTCCTCTCTCGTTCGACCGGAGGGAGAGAGAGAGAGAGGGGGCGAAGAGAATGGCGGTCGTGCTGTGCACCAAATGCACGGCAGAAAGGAAAGGGCTTCGTCGGGAACTGGACTCATGGCGACACAAATTGATACACTGCGTCGGTATGATCCGTTTGCGGTTTCATATTTTGTTTAAAAAAAAAAAAAAAAAAAAAGAAGAAAAAAAAAAAAAGGGGAATAATCATCATAATGAGCGGGCTTCCGAGTGTTTTTTTTTTTTTTTTTTTTTTTTTTTTCTGCCCGGCAGCAGGAGCATCGCTACTCGTTAAACTAAGCTAGCCGTAGCGGCTCAAAGCTGGCTCCGTTTCTTTGTCCCTCTGAGCTCAGCTCAGCTCAGCTCGTGTGAGCGCGTTGGTATTGTTGTTACGTGGTCGAGAGGATCGTCGACTCGGGTTGTATTGATTGTCGTGTCGCATACAAACCCGCATTTGTTTACGGACGTAAAGCGCTTGGCTATATGCTAATGCGTTGCTAAGCTAACAACGCTGTTGATGTTATTTAGTGGGGAGAGGACGGGAGGTCGCTGCTGCGTTAAAGGAAGCTAATGTCAGTGCAATATGAGGAAAGCATTCATTTCAGGGGTCTCGGGTGACGGTTGTCCTCTTACCATTTGCTATTTTTAAAGTTGGTTTTTTTTTTTTTTTTTTTTTTTTTTGACGCGGCAGAAGCCGGTAGCGCTAACGTGAGGCTATCTTACCGTCGGGACTGTTGTGACAATCAAAAAATACACGAATCTGTTGAAAGGATGGCCGAGATGCCGACGACCAAAATGTGAGGCATAAGATTTATTTTTTTTTGCGTGGGGACTGTAGCGATGGTGTGGAGGCGGTGCAAAACTCGGATGTATATCTTTAACTTGGGAAAAAAAAAAAAAATAACGCACACAATAGACTGTGCGGGTCACAGGTTGGGCCTTTTTAGCGTGTGAAGGGTTTAACACACGTATTTTACTTTTACTGCAACTTTCTAAATCCCGCAAAAATAAGTAAATACAGTAAGTAGAAAAGGAAGCTCGAGTTTCACAGTAAACGGTCTTATGTGTTAGTCTGCTGACCCTGAATGACTGGTAATGCTGCACAGTGTTAACAAGAGTTATTTCAGCTACTGTTCCTTGTCTGTCTGGAAATCCTCTTTGGGTTTTAGTGGTAAATGCATCCACTGATCGCTACAACCCACATGTAGTGTTGCTTCATTACGGTTTTTTTTGTTTTTGTTTTTTTTAAACTTGGGAGAATCACCTCTTAAAACTTGAGCCAATCCAAATATGCAACGTTTTCTCTATGTGGGAAGCAGGACAAGGGACAAAAATGTTGTCAAGTCCCACATAAAGTGGGACACTGGTCACCCTGGATCTATGAATTGTTTGTATATTTTTTTTTTTTATCATAAAGATTGCTTATAAAGAATTGAATGTGTTGGGTGCCCTGAAGTTGATAACTGAGCCGCACAATTGTCTGTACAAATATGTTATTGCCAAATGTTGAGCACTTGAAGCATGTTTCTCTTGTTCATATCAGCTCTGACGGATTGTTTTTTGTTTATTTTGTCTCACAGGGTTTGAAAGTATCCTGGAGGGAATCTATGGCTCGTTGCTGCTGAGAGACCTCAATTTATTTGATGGTGGGTTATTTACTGTGTACATTTAAAAAGTCTCGATTATTCTGTGTAATCATAAAAGAATTACACATTCATAGAAAGAAAAAAACCAGTAATTATCAAAGCAACTTAGTTTTACAAACAAAGCATTGGTCTGTCTTTTAATGGCTTTTAGTTTCTTAACCCTCTCTGTGGTACTCAGACCCAAATTCATTTAATTCTACAGTTCAAATCCTCAGAAATGTGTCAGTTATTCAGGGGTTTTTCTTTTTGAAAGGCAACTTTACCAAACAGATGGGCATTGGTTGTGGATTTTTTTTTTCAGCCATGAATTCACACAAGTTTTATTGTGTATCTAGTGAGTATTTATTACAGCAGGATGGTCTTTGTGGGATTGAGTCACCACAAACACATATCCAGTATTGTGTGATACATTAACGTTTCCTGTTTAACAGGAATATAATGTTACTCCTTTTTGTGAAGACGGACTTCAAAATAACAAAATGTTCCTGTTCGCAGCTGCTCACTTTGGAACAAGTCACAAGTGACTCATTCTGTCGTTTTATGCCCGCGTGTCGGTCGTGGCCGGGAGTATTATGTTTTCGAGGTGTCAGGCCGTCCCTCCCCTTATCATAACCGCAATATCTCTGGACAGCCTTGAAAAAAATTTCAAATGTGGCTCAAACTTTAACTTGGACTCAAAGATTAACTGATTCGATTTTGGTGGTCAAAGGTCACCGTGACATCTCCAAACATGTTTCTGGTGACAACATGAAAATTCAATGGTCTAATTATGACAGCATTTCACACAAATGTCTTGTAGAGTGAAATAAGATAAGATTATTTTATAACTCCTATAGGGGAAATTACAGTGTTCCAGCTGTTTACATTCTAGATGAACAATATCCAGTAAAAAGTACCTCTAATAGTAAGCAAACTAAGATAAGATAGACTAATTACAATGAAGTAGAAATGTGTCTACATAAAATAAAGATATAATAGAAATAGATTTAAACTGAAATGTAAATGTATCTACAGAAGAGGTAGTTAAAGGGAGGCTGTGGCTCAGTCGGTAGAGTGGGTAATCGGAAGGTTGGTGGCTTGATCCCACCTCCTCCTGTCCACATGCCCAAGTGTCCTTGAGCAAGACACTGAACCCTAAATTGCTCCCGATGGTGAACCATCGGTGTGTTGTAAGTCGCTTCGGATAAAAGCATCAGCTAAATGAAATGTAATGTAAAGTCAAATTGTGCATATCAATGAAGTGCAGCCATACATTATTTAGGTAATGAAATGATAAAGAGATGATATTTTATATCCAAGAGGTCAACGTTACTGGGTGAACATAATTTTCTGTCAGAATATTTTTCTGTCCATTATTTAACCTCACAACTCAAACAGAAGGGGAGATCTTGACCCTATTTTACATTTGTTCAGATACTGAGTTGGTGACACTAATTTTGGGTGTTCACCTTCAAACTGTGGTGATTGTTTAGGTCTTCCTTGCTGTCTGATTGAAGATGTGTGAAGCATCCAGGTTTCTGATTTTTTTTTGTGTGTGTAATTATTATTAGCATTGTTGCTGCAACATCCATATTTGAAGCAACGTCTATTGTCATGCATACAACTTTATGAAATATCAGAATCCGTCTTCACGACATATATTAAATGAGTCTGGATAGGAAACTGTAACTTGGCTGGTTGATAGACGCAAATAACTGCAGGACAGTAATTTTAGTTTGTCTTTAAAATTATGCATAGATATTCCTTCAGTTTTCTTGTGTGAAAAGAAAGCAACTTGGATTATTGGATGATAAAACAGCCATATTTACATAGATGATGACCTCACAATTCACCTTACACTACAATAGAATAGTGTAAAGTGTAAAATAGTGTAAAATACCTACCTAAAAAAAAAAAAAAAAAATCCCCTCGGGGATTAATAAAGTAAATACCTACCTACCTAAAGATCGTCTGGCATATTATTGACAGTCTCCTTCAGATTTAAAGGTATGGCAAGGTCACCTCAGAACGGGTTTCTACCAACTTCAACTTCACCAAAGCCTCCAGCCCTGTCTGTACAGTGCACTACAAGGCACAGCGTCAGACTCAAAAGAACAACGAAGCTTTTTACAAAACATTTGCAGTTTATGTAATGTGCGGTTGCACCAGAAAACATACCAGCGGTACAACCCCCCCTGCCCTCCCCGCCCTCCCACCGCTCCTCTTTTAACAAGGCAGCTTGGTATAAAACTTGATTTAGTCGACCCCGAAGCAAGAGAATACAACACTATTTCCTCTTTGTTTAAGGGCAATCGATTTACCAGTGAGGTATTTTTATAGCATTAAAGAAAAGGCTGAATTTAGATATGACCACACCCAGTCAGAGGTTTTGCGATTTAAAAAAAAAAAAAAATCGGGGGAAGTCCCAAATGTTCCTGTGTGCATTACTGGTCACTGTGGGGCACTAAACATTAGATCAAGTTATTCGGTGCCATTCGGTACCTTAATAACACTTCTTGTTACATCTTTATTGCTTGTTTTTAAGCAGTTTCAGACACTTGATGAAATGTAAAATTGATCAAACTGGCAGCTAAACAGCCCCATCAAGTCAGGTTTGAATTAGTGTATTAGACCACTGTGTCTTTATCTGTTTCTTTATAACGGGTAGCTACACACTCCCAGCACCCCCATACGTTAACATATCCATTGACTCGCATACATTTAAAACAAAATCCTTCATAGTTCTATTTTAATTTAGCCAGCTAACCCTGAAATTATCTTTACTCCCGGTGGCTCTGCTGTGCTCATTAGCTTGTAGCTTTTACAGGCCCCAAATAGCACTTACGAGGAGCCAGCTGCCAAAACATGCAGCTTGCTTTACACTATCTGGGAATCTCAGTGAAGTCAGCAGCGTGCCATCTGGAGTTCGAGTGAGGTTAGACTGGAACATAATTAGATAATATGTGATAGAGACCTAGCAGCCATGATAAACTGCTCAGCGAAAACACTGTTTGAGTGACATTTATTTATTTGGCCCTGATCTTGTAATTTGTAATGAATTCAAGCCAACGTTTCTCTCATGTGTTTGTACTGATGACGGCTTTGTTTTCATTAAGCAGCCTTCGTCTTTAATTTGATGGCCCGAAACTGTTGATTATCACCTCTTTGATTAAAATAACGGAATTAAACATATTGATTGTTTAAAAATAAAAGCTCTACTGCTATAAATGAAAATAAACAAAATACTCCGCACATATTTGTTCTCTCACCTGTCTGTAAAACATTCTGCAGTGCAAGAGTTTCCTGCTGAAATTCCTGCACTCTCTATTGTCATATTAGGTTTGGCTATTATGACAGTATAGCTCATAAAAGGATTAAGAAACATTTCAGTAACATGTTCAATTTTCATGTTGAATAAAATTATTGTGAAGATGCCTTTTGAAAACCACTGCAGCCTCTTGTCAAATTGCATATACAGTGAACCCTCGTTTTTCGCGGGGGTTACGTTCCAAATAGAAACAGTGATAGGGGAAATCCGTGAAGTAGTAACCTTTATTTTACAATTGAAATAGATAGAACTGGACATTAAATATATCTATGTTACATATAGTCGTAATGTGATTTCAATGCACGATGCAAATCCGTGAAGCAGCGAGACCGTGAAAGGTGAACCGCGTTATAGCGAGGGTTCACTGTACCTGTTTGATGATCCATGATGGATACTGATTCATGAATGCCTGTTTATATGTTATTTTTTTCTTTCAGACTGTGAGCCTGAAGAGGTGGATGACTGGTCCCCAGAAGCAAGCTCCTCTCCATGTTCATTCTGCAACATTTCCCCAGACAAACTCAATGTAAGAACCATCCTCATAATCCACAAATAGTGGTTGTATTTTGCCCTGCAACCACCCAGTTCTATTTTAAGATACTGACTTTTATAGTATGTCATACACTCATAAGAAAAACAGATGAATAAAGTACCCTTTTTCTTTTTTTCATGTAGGATCCAGTACCTGCAGCCACGTCGCCCCTCTCCTCCCCCTCTGATTACTCTCCTTGTCAGGCACCGACCACCTCCGAGAGCAGCCAATCAGCACAAAGGTTCCTCCAAGCTGTGTTTCACAAAAAAGGTGAGTCAGGTGTGTCTCTGCTTGTGAACCAATGATATTCTAAACCTACTGCCATAGGCGCATGGCTGTCAGCCTTCTACTTGTAATTATTCAGTTACTCTCCGGATAGAATAATTAGCAGCAACAATAACAATACTCCAATTCAGTGTTATTAAAAAGCAGCACTGTCTGCTTTCATTTGTCTGCCTTGGTAAATAGATTTTCTTGGGGGTAAAGGGGCAGATTCAATTTTTTCACAAAGCAGAATATTTGCTACACAGTTGGTTTCCATTTTACGCACTAAGGTTTGAAATATCCTCTGATTTTGCTGTTGCAACACCAGTACAGTGGAGGTGAATTAAATTAAATTTGTGATAAAGATTAAACTTGATACGTCTCTCCACGACCCATGTCCTGGCTCCTCCGAATATTGCTGACCTTGTTGTTATTTGTTAACAGTTTATTATAGGGAAATGTCTTGCGAATGACTGATTATCTATCAGCACAAGCTTTCCTAGTATATAAGGAGTCCTTTAATTTACCATCAAACTATTTCCGAGGTTGAGATGAGTTCTGAATCTGAAGGTGACTCAGTATAGTAAGATGTCTTCTGTTTTCCATAGAAACCCATCCTTGTAGTTTACAAAGTTGGGAGTAGGAGTGGATGGTATGGATGAAATCCTTCATAATGTTATATGTAGTTTTATATCTCAATATTGATAAATATTGTTATATAATAATATGATTTTTTTTTTCATAGCCATGAAAAATTGTAAAGGTGCAAAAACCATAGAGGAATACCAAATAAAGTGCACCATCAACTAAATGACCCAACTGACCACAGTGACCTGCCACAGTTACCATGGTATAAACATCTTATCAAAATATTTCTCTGCTTGTATTAATACTTCACTTTCTCATGTATTTATCAATAGGAGTTCCTTGTAATTTAGGATGTTTTTGAAACACTTATCACTTTCGCTGCTAATGGGGTGGGACCAGGAGAGATGTTTGTCACAGTGGAGCTCTTCTTCAGTGATCAAAAATACCGTCTCTCATTTCTTATCCTTGTCATCATTGGCAAGATGGCGCGGTGGATGGCAGCCTCGGTAAATTGCTCTCTCCTGCTTTTTGCGATTTTGTTTATTTGCGTGGTTTTCTGTTGTCTCATACACCAGGGAGGAACTCTTAAAGTTCCAGCTATCCTCTGGTAAAACCTTTTCTCCAGTTTTCACCGAACCAGAAAGATTTACGGAGGTATTAGTCGGAGGAGCAGCAGCTCTCTGTAGGATTTGCCGGAGACACCGTGAGAAGTGAGCTGGAGCGCTTGTTAGACTGAGGCAGCGCAGTTTTCCAACTGCGCTTCCATCCATACATCTGGCGAATGTCCGTTCTCTGGCCGACAAGATGGACACACTGCTGCTTCCTAACAGTAAGAATCCGGACTTCTACAGATCTGCCGCCCTGTGCTTCACTGAACCTTGGCGTGCTGAGCACATCCCGGATACGCTTCACCTGTCGGCATTCCACCTCCACCGAGCGGACCGCGTAGCAAAGCTATGGAATCTGTTTTTATACAAACAAAGGTTGGTGTACAGAAGTCACGGTGTTACAGAAATCATCAGTCCTCACTTAGAGACCCTGTTCATGAACTGTAAACCTTTTTACTCGCCGCGGGAGTTCTCCTCGTTTATTCTGGTCGGCGTTTACATCCCTCCGGAGGCCAACATGGAGAAAAATCCATCCAGACTCCCTGCTCATCCAGCATGTGTCAGCGCTTTCAAAAACAGAAGATCAGGAAAGCACCAGGGCCAGTCGGTGTGTCTCCGTCCTGTCTGAAAGCCTGCGCTGACCAGCTGGCCTCCATCTTCATGCAGATCTTCAACAAATCCCTGGAGCTATGTGAAGTTCCCTCCTGCTTCAAACGCTCCACAATCATCCCGGTTCCCAAAAAACTTCATCACAGGACTAAATGACTACAGACCCGTCGCCCTGACGCCTGTCGTCATGAAGTCCTTTGAAAGACTGGTGTTGTCCCACATGGGCAGGCCCCCTGCTGGACCCCTGCAGTTTGCCTACCGGGCAAACGGGTCGGTGGATGATGCAGTCAACATGGGAATGCACTACATCCTGCAACACCTCGACTCCCCAGGGACATACGCACGGATGATGTTTGTGGACTTCAGCTCGGCGTTCAACACCATCATCCCGGAAACCAAACTCCCCCTCCACACCAAACTTACCCAGCTCACAGTGTCAGCTTCCATCTGTCAGTGGATCTCAAACTTGTTGAATGACAGGACGCAGCAGGTGAGTCTGGGAAACATCCCATGCAGCACCCGGACAATCAGCCCTGGCGCCCCCCAGGGGTGTGTGCTCGCCCCTCTGCTCTTCTCCCTCTACACCAACGACTGCACCTCAGGAGACTCGTCTGTGAAACTTCTGAAATTTGTAGAGAACACAACGGTCATCGGCCTCATCTGGGACGGTGATGAGTCTGAATACAGACGGGAAGTTGAACAGCTGGTTTTCTGGTTCAGTCAGAACATCCTGGAGCTGAACCCGGTCAACACTGTGGAGATGACAGTGGACTTCAGGAGGAGCCCCCCAACACTGCCCTCCATCACCATCCTCAACAACACCGTGTGTGCTGTGGAAACCTTCAGGTTTCTGGGATCCAAAATCTTCCAGGACCTTAAGTGGGGGTCCTACATCAACTCCATCATCAAGAAGGCCCAGCAATGGATGTACTTCCTGCGGCAGCTCAAGAAGCTCAACCTGCCCCAGGAGCTGCTGATCCATTTCTACTCAGCGATAATCCAGTCTGTTCTCTGCACTTCTATCACCGTCTGGATTGGATCGGCCACCAAACAGGACAGGAACAGACTACAATGGACAGTCATGACTGCAGAGAAAATTATCGGTGCCGACCTGCCCTCCATTCAGGACTTATACTCATCCAGAGTCAGGAAACGGGCAAGTAGCATCTCTGCAGATCCATCCTACCCTGGACACTGTGTTTCAGCTCCTCCCCTCTGGGAGGCGCTACAGAGCACTGTGCACCAAAACAACCAGAAAGAGAGACAGTTTCTACCCACAGACCATCACTCTGCTAAACAGTTCACATGTTCGATATCATTGGATCTTTTGCACGACACCCAACCGCATCAGCATCATTTGCACAAGGCGCAATTGCACCATTGTTCAGGTGTATGTATGTATATATATATGTGTTTTTTAACTGTATATATGTCTATTTATGTTTTATATGTTTTATGTCTGTCTGTTTTTGTTTTTGCACACTGAGAGAACAAGTTACAACTAGTCAAATTCCTTGTATGTAATAGCATACCTGGCCAATAAAGCTGATTCTGATTCTGTAATCATGCTCATCATGTTCCAAGTTGAAACCACTCTTTTTTTACCTTCTATCTGCATGTGTGTTTTCTTGGTTAGATGTGTCACTGGGCTGCAATACCAACATCCCTTCGGTCGCCCAGGAGCTGATGAAGAAGATGATACATCAGTTTGCCTTGGAGTACGCGTCCAAGTGCCTACTCCACGCCAATACAAATGGTGTTACAAGGACCTCTTCGCCCTCATCAGAAACATCAGACGCCCCTCTGGACCTCACAGTGAGCCGAACCCAGGAGGAGAAGGAGAGTGAACCTGAACCAGGTAGGCAAAGCATTAACTACAATAACATGGACATCCCCTGAAGGAACCAAACCACTGTACTCGGACCCTAAACAGTTTGAATTAATTTGCCTTGTAACAGACGCCGTGCTTGACCTCTCCAACCGAAACTCTGCCTGCTCAGCAACTTCATCGTCATCATCTAATCACAAAGCGTCAGGGTAAGAGTTTTTCTTGCATTGCTGCTGGTCTTGTGAATGTTTGAGGATGACTATGATCTATTAGTTAAAACTGGGAGTTCTTCTTAAACACAATAATGGATTTACGTGACCTAAGCATTTTTGTGCACATCCACGATGACTAAAACTTAACTTTGCTTTAGGAAATATTTGTCTTTTACCTAAATAACAAAGTAAACAATCAAAAATATTTTTGTAATCAAAATTCCACTTAGTTCAGCAGTGATTTTGAGATTTTTTTTTTTTTTTTTACAAACAAACTTAAAGATGTCTTCATAAATAGCTCTTATCAATCTCATTTTGAATTGGTATAAAAGCTTAACTTAAACATGCACAGTCAGAGCAAATAAAAGTCATAATTCCATTTTATCAAAGGTACCTGAGTGAACTATATTTTGTTGAGTTTTTATTTTTAGTTAATGTGTTGAATTAGTAGTACTGAACACAACTTTATCCCTAAGGATTGGGGCTAAGGATAGCTCAGTAAAGCCGATACCCATTGGTTAAAAAAAGGCCTCGACACCCTTAGAGTTCAGTTCTGTTGACCAAAGAAGTTGTATAGCATGACAAAGATTGAGAGGTTAGCATCAATACTGTTATATTACTGTCATTTTGTATCAGTGCTGCTTGATGTAAATCAGCTAATTGATGCCTCATTGATATGCATACTCTTTTTTTCTTTTCTTTTTTTTTGTCAGTGTGTTGAGTCAGGTTATTTAAGTCACTCTGAGGAGCTAGCTTGTGTTTGGTGTTTTGGTTCTATGGGGTTGACTCTTTTATCTCTTGAGCGGTAACGTCACAGCAATGGCCGTATCATAACATTTGCTAACAGCTCAGGATTGTACAATGAGGTGAACATTGCAGTACCTCACAACGATTTTACCTCCTCTTTTTTTTTTTTTTTTTTTTTTTACTGAATCAGTAATGATGAGTTTGATTATTCGACCTTCAAGCATGTAGGACTCTCACTGGATATCACAAAACTACAGGGGTTGTATGTGAGCGCCACAGTAACCCCAGCCATTCACAGACTGTCCCACCTGGACGTGAAGAGGCTTTGCCACACACAAAGAATGTGTGTGTGCAAGACACACACGGCAGCAGTGTGTATATGTGTGTGTGTGTGTGTGTGTGTGTGTGTGTGTGTGTGTGTGTGTGTGTGTGTGTGTGTGTGTGTGAGGGCCCAGAAACAGACTGAGAACATACAGACACGAAACTATCAGTCGCAGTGATGTTACCAACACAAGGCATAAAGGAGTGGACCCCTCGCTCTGCACCCCCCCTGTCCCCCTGTCCCCTATGCCAAAATCAAACCCCCTCCATCACCTCCATCCTGACCCTGCTGTTTGGTCCTCCCATCCCTAGGAGGCAGCGCAGGCAGAAGGAGTACACTGAGAGGAGCTGGGAGCTGTCTGAGGGGTTGCTGTCCAAGGCTTTGAAGGATATTCGTTCAGGGAGGCTGCAGGAGCAGCGGGCCGCGTTGCTTTATGGGATACCTCTTCAAACCCTGAGGCAAGGTCTGGACAGCTGGGCAGAGGGGAGGCTGGGGATGCTGCATCAACTTACACCAGGAAGCAGAGATTTCAGGGATGAAGTGACATCGTACAATGTGATGTCATCGATGTTAGGCGGCGAAGCCCGTCTGGTTCTGCAGAAAGTGGCGGCATGGGCAGAGCGGGCAGAAATTGGAGGAGCTGCCGAGGAAAATGGAGACTTTAGTTTCCCTTCATCTGCTCTGACCTTTTATCAGCCGAGGAGTCTCCAGAAGACCCTTCCTCACGGTTTTCCCCAGCTCAGGGATGCTCTCCAGCCCCCACCAAGCCCCACTCCCAGTCCTGAGCCACCCACACCTCTGCGTATTCCTCAGATTCGTTCCATGTCTGACCACAACAGGTCAGTCTCAGCTGAGAATTGCAGCGTGGCGGAAAACCTACATCAACGTACCTCATCGACCGAAGGTACTGCCAGTTCATCGACAGCAGCTGCCAGGCCTTCGTCTCTCTTCAAGCTCAGACCTCCACTCTTGGCACAAGGCTGTCCGGGCAGTGCCAGCCAGTCACCTCATCACCTGGGACTACGTGGATCTTCACTGGATGAGCCAGAAGAGGGGGCGGGTTGCCGGGATAAAGACAAGCAACCCAGAAAGAAACGCGGGAGATACCGCCAGTACGACCACGAATTGTTGGAGGAGGCCATCACTATGGTGATGGCTGGCCGCATGAGTGTGTCCAAGGCCCAAGGGGTTTATGGGGTGCCCCATAGCACACTGGAATACAAAGTCAAAGAGCGTACTGGGACACTGAAGAACCCTCCCAAGAAGAAGTCCGCCAACTTAAGCTCATCAAGTTCCAACTCGTCCGGTTCTGGTACCGCGACCAGTTCCACTAACTCAGGGAGTCTTGCCTCAGCTGCTGACGCGAAAAGGTTCTAGACCACAGAACGCCTCAAACTCCTCAGCACTTGAACACATCACCTCGTACAAGATACACATTTTCTGGAGACACTTGTTTAAACACAACACATGCCTTTACAAACTACACAGATATTAATATTCAGGTCTTTTAACCATGTGTCTGTAATGTGACAGTCATACTTAAAGCTGTGTTTCTCTTGCTTAGTCCTGGGTTTGATTTAAAGCAGCTACAAAGTACAGCATTTTTTTAAAGAAGCAGTTGTGCTCAGGTCAGCTTTTGTTTTCAGGGGCTGCTAAATTCAACAAACTCGTCAGAGCTTCAGTTTTTATCACTACAACAAAAAACAAATCTTGAAAGATACTGCTTTCATTATTATCTGTTTTCTGGTATCAGCGAATCGTATTGATCCAGTTGTGCGTTAGATAATTAATATTATTATAAATAAAGGGCTGCAAATAATTATTTTCATTATCGATTAATCAGTCTAATCAATTAGCTGTTTTAGTCTTTAATATGGGATTAAATGTTAAAAAAAAAAAAAAAAAACGTTGACCAGTGATTCCCAAAAGCTCAAAGTGCAACCTAAAAAACATTTTGATTAGTCCCGACCAACAGTACCAAACATAAGATATTCCGTTATCATCATGGAGGACCCAGAAATCATTCATATCTAAGAAGCTGGAATCAGATAAATTTAGCATTTTGATTCATCGATTAGAAAAATGTTGGAAAATGTTTCTCTATCAACGAATCAATTAATCATTGCAGCTCTATTTGTTGTCTTTAGTTTTTGGACGGTAGTGGATTCTATGGCACAGAGGTATGAGCTCTTAAACCAATAAGCCAATCACCCAAAAATGATTCTGCCACTGCTTTGATAATTGATTATTTGTTTGTGTGTTAATTTATGGAATGTTTTGTTATCATCACCAAATATACTCCAGTTCTAGATTCCTAAAAGTGAGACTTTTCTCTGACTTGTGTGATATGGAATATTTTTGGTTTTTGTTCTGCTCTTCAGCATTTTGAACCTGCCCTAACGATCAATTGATCAATCAAGAGAATAATAGTCAATTATGAAAATAACATTGAGTTGCAGCCCTATTTTGTGGACAAATCGGTGCTTGTTTTGGTGTTGTTAGAAGATTTGTAGTATAGTAAAATGATACCAGTATTATCCTGTGAAGGACCTTCAGGACCTTCTACGCTTGTAGTTTCTCCTCGAGGAGAGAAACTGACATTGATTGTTGTCCAAAAGATTTCCGAGAACCAAGCATGAGAAACACAGTCGTGGACCTCTTCAAGCTAAGAAATGAAGTGTGACTCATGTTTGCTTAGTTGTTAGATTATTAGGTTATTCAGGTTTGATTCAATTCTTAATGCTCCTCGGTAATGGAGCACTGATGATTGTCATTTGCAGCTTTCTATCTCTCTCTGGGTATCTTACCTCGGCTATCCAAGTGACTTAGAGCCATTATAACAAATGAAAAACTCATTACTGTTGTCGGACACCTCTACAAACAGGGAGATTGTACAGTATAAACTGCTGTGGTGGCTACATCTTAATTGAGTTTTGGTGTAAGAGATTAGTTTAGCCATTTTGTGTCCACCTGGTTTCCTTTTATTTTGGTGCGAGCTAGTCTGAACATTGTATTGAGTGTAGTTGGAATGCAAATGTGCAGCATGTTTTAAAATGTGCACTGATAAGCTTGGGAAATGTATGTTATTGTGCACTTGTACTGTTTGTGAAAGATGTTCTTTTATTATCACAGATATTTACTAATTCTGCTACTGTAGCTGTATTACCGTAAACCTCATACATGACTGCTGCTTAACTTTACTTTGCGGGACCTGTTTTCCTGACACAAAGACGCGTAGCTACGACGAGAACTGTTTTCAGCTAATTATTCAAAGGTGACCTGCGGCGTAGCGCGCGAATCCAAACTAACGGCTGTGCGGATAGGGTTTAATTTTGTATTATTGGTTGATTGTGTCGGCTACTGGAGGTCACAGTAGTTTAAGGTTTTGGTGAAAGTTGCCAGCGTGACCGTCGGCATTGCTTAGTGCAAGGCTTACATGCTACTTTGTCCGCGTCTGGAAAAATGCTAATTGTTGCGTCTCCACTCACGTCTGCCTATTTTCATTAACAGTGCTACTACCAAAGCAGCATTTCAGGGTTACCCACACAAAGCTGCTTCGATTTGTTTTGCTTGTGATGTCGTCTTGCCTGTTTCTCACTCTATCTCTCTCGCGCGCTCTCTCTACTAACCTCTTTGCCACATATACCTCTGAACTTTACCTGCCTATAGCCCAGTGTCAGGTTTCACATGAAGACCTCTGTGTTAGGATACTGAATCTGTTGGGGTACGAGCTCTTATTAACTTAGGAAAACTTACAAGCTCTTTATCGCTCACCTAAGTGTAAATCTATCGCCCTCGACGCTTAAACTTCTGCAGGGAGATTAATGTACGGTCAGCCATTTGGTGGAGTGTAAAAGAATTGAGAAAAACGGTTGAAATTCTGCCCTGGGGCATTTACAGTAGATCTGCCATGTTCTCAGCAGGTTATCTTTGTGTATGCTATTTTGAAGGTAATTGTGACGTTATTAAGTGTTATTTATTTATTTATTTTTAAGCATCTTTTTTTTTTTTGTCGTAATATTACGTGGCAGATTTCAACCTTTTTAACTTTGGCAACCATCCAAATGGTGACGTCTCCGCTCCTGAATGTCTCCGCTCGTAACGGTACACAGTGCCTGTGTCTGGGGCTACAGCTTAGTGCAGCATGATATCTCTACTCTGGGAGTTATCTGCTATTTCTAACAAAGGGCCAGTCTGTAAACAAGCCCAAACACCTCTTGAGAAAAAGAGAATTGTCATTGTGGAATCGTATTGCAGTATATTCTGGGAACACACCTGGGCTTTGAGATTAAGGCATTTTTGTTGTTGTTGTTGTTGTTGTTGTTTTTATTTTATTTTTGGACTGACCTGCTGGCAAATCTTCAAAGCATCTTGATATAAATCTGCTATTTATGCATAAATCAATTATTGCACTATGATTTCCAAGAAGCATTTTTATTGTAGGAATCTGTTTTGTGTTGTTACTGCATACTTATTCATTGATTGTGCTTCAGAATTGTGATTTTACTAGTTTGATTGTAGTAGTTCTTGATTTGTAATGGAGCACTTTGATGCAATGTGATATATGTATCGCTACAACTGCATGAACGCTTTTAATGTTTGCTTATAATTTATTTAGTCCAGAAATGGCACTCCTGATAATTGTGGTTGTTTAGTGCTTATGTTACTATGAAATTATTTAAGTGATTTAAAAACTAATTTTAATATAACAAACAAACTCAACAATAACACTACAGAATGTAACACTCTTGCATCCAGCCTAGTTGAACCTTGACAAGGTTTGGACGCATACAGCTGGGGAGTGTCCATTATCAAAAAAATGTTACCGTTATTAAATCAATGACTTGATTTTGTAGTGAAAGATTTCACTCACAGGACCTTAATTAACTCTTGAATCCTTTGAACATTAAATGTTTTTTTGAGCTGTTAGTTTGTTGGCGAAAGTGCTGTTGAAAAAAAACAAAACAAAAAAAAAACATTTCAGTTTGAGCGTTTCAACAATCGTTCCTTCTGCTTTTAGCGGAGTGTTATAATTTGCCTTCAGCAGCATATCAATAAAACAGTTCTCTAATCTTATTAGTTGCTTGTCGTAATTTTACACAACGGTTTGCTTCAGGGTATTTGAACAGTTGACTTTTGTTTGAGTGTTTTTCAGGAATTGATCAGTCATGCTGGTTTGATCAGATTTAACATTGACAATCCTGATTAGTAAAAGGCCTTCAATTTGCTCTGACGACCCCAAAACTCTCCGGCAAAAGGCCACTTTTTAACACGTGTTTTTTTTTATTTTGTCATAAACAGACTATACTTATGGAGAACTTTATCATATCTGTACACAACTACTCGTGTGGATATTTTTATCTTATGTCTATTTTAAAGAATAACCCTGCTCCTGCTCGTAAATGCAGCCGACGCAATGGGCTGCAGCTACCGCATGCTACATAACATCTGTAACACAGCAATATGGAAAAAAAAAAAAAAAAAAAAGCACATGGATGAAGTGGAAATCAAATACCAGGCAGTAAAAATGATAAGCCTAACACGATAAAAAGTTAATTGTATTGTTGTTGAAAACACGGTCAAGACTTTGTTCTGGTTGTATGAGTGCTTGTCTGTTGTTGATCATTTGAAACTGGGTTCAGCCAAGAGTAAAACCTCCTAACTCCAGTTTTCACCTTTTTGCCTCCAGCTCCCTGCTGCCGCCATTCACAGAAGAACGGGGAAATCTGGGACAGCGGGGGTCGAAGTTTCCGTCTGCGTTGGAAGCAGTTCTCGGTTCTCTCTGCCCACCACACCGATCCTTGCTCTACCAGATCCTGAAGCTGGCACACCAGGAAAAACTGCTGCCGTTCCTTAATAGCAGACCTATGGGTCAGACTGAATCTCACTGCTGTCCCTGTGGTATAAACCCACAGGGTAACGTTACTCCTCATTCAGTCCCATTTAGTGAATGTAAAGCCCAGGACTGCGGCGTGTTCTACCCTTTAACTGATTGTGATCATCAGAGTCATGACAGTGCAGTGTATCATCCAGGAGACTCCGGGTCTAGCTGTAGCATCCATCACTACCCTTTCAAAGACTGTAACAGTGAAGGTCAGCGGGGCTGCGGCTGCGGCGGTGTGCAGAGGTGCAGGATGGAAACCTACACTGTTCGGTGCTCTCAGAAGCTGCACTGCAGTTCCTGCCGAAGCCTGACCGCGGGTCGCATTAACAACTCGGTGTGTTCGTGTGCATCCTCTCCTCCGTTATCCCCGCCCCCTTCGCTGTGCACTTCCTCCTCCAGTTTATGCCCTTCCTCACAAATATGTTATAACCAACACAACTCCTCCTCCTGTCCCTCTAATCTAAACTTCATTTGTCTGACACAAGTCAGGGATACAAAAGAAAGAGGGGTTGGGGATGGGGATCCTCCTTGTCCTGTCCTGAACAGAGAGCAGAGCCCCTCTCCTCCCCCTCTTTCTCCTATCCCCTCGGACATCAGCAAGAAAACGGATGAAAAACCGCCCTCCCTCCTTCATCATGGACAGGAGGAGGAGGAAGAAGAGACTGACCTCACAGTTAAAAATAGTCATCTAGGTGCAACCCACTGGGAAACAGATGTCAATACAGCTGTGGAGGATGAGCTACAATTAAAGACGGCAGGAAGTCGTCAGGCCGAACAGAACCCAAGTGGGATTTTTCTGCAAGATGTTATGAATCGCTTCAGTGAGAAACTAGAGACAATCAGGCCTCTAGACAAGGACCCAACTCTGGTTTCTACTGCCATCTATGTTTCTGAGAAGGAGCAGCTGCAGACCCCCTCAACCAGTCAGAACCAGCAGTTTCATGCTGATGCCCATCTGACTGAAATCATCACCACGGTGCTTCACACAGGCAGTGCTAGTGACTACAACCTAAGTGAGCTGTTCAATCGCCATGACAACAGAGGGCCCACGTCACCTAACACCCGTTCCCGTCGTCGTCAGGAAGTTCTCGCTGCTATAGCAACACCTGCCGGTGATGCTTCAACCAGACGGCATACTTTACAAATTAAACGGGAATTTGCAATGCTCGATCAGTCGCGCACGAGAAAAAAGGTGCTGCCAGCAAAGAAGGCAAGACTGAAAGAAGAAAATGTTACTGTAACTACATCATGCACTTCATCAGACCCAAACCAAGTCAAAGAGGTGTCAAAAAGAGAAACTGAAGTAGGCGTTGAACCTGTACAGAATCACAGAGTTAGGGAGGGACCACTGAACTTGCTTTCTCCAGAAAGTGATGGGAATGGAGTAAAAGACGAGATACAGGCAGTTATAATAACGGAAGAAGTTCAGATCATCAAAGCAGAAGAGAAAGAAAGAGAAATATCCAGTGAGGAAACAGATCGTACTTTGTCGGGTATTCAAATATGCACCCCTGAACTAGAGAGCAAGTATATCAAACCGGGCTCAGAAGACGATAATGTACGAGAACAGGGGACTACAGTGACTGCAAACTCAGGAAAACTGTGCGCTGGGCCCTGTGAAGAAGATGGGATGTGTCCCAGCGCTGAAAGTGATGGGAACCATGAAGAACCCCCATTAGGTCAAAGCTCTGACACTGACAACGTACAGGATGAAGGTAAAGATTTTTATTGTCCCGTTACAGATAGACCGAAATGTCAATCAGACGACTCCAAGGAGGCAAGAAGATCCAGGAGAAACATCGTCCCTCCACAGCGGTTCTCCTCCTACGTCACAGAGCCCAGGAAGATGTTCTTTGTCGCATGTTTCACTGGAAGCATCTTTAACAATGGCGCACAAAAGGACAAGGTTTTGACATCTAGCACCTCGAATGCCTTATCCAAAGATGCAGATGCTGAGGACACCCATCTTGAACACGCAGAGCAACTTGCCTTTGAGTCAAGACAAAGTGAACAATGTGGGCCATCTTTCGCGGAGTCAGAAGACCAATGCCAGGTCTCTGCACAAACTGTGGCTGCGAGAGAGAACAGTCCTAAAAAACACCGCTCGGACAGTAAGACAGATGACAGCGACCGTGACGCAACACCTCTTGGAAGGCTACGATCATCACCAAGAAGAGCGCAGGTGTCAGAGGTGCCTGGAGGCTCATCAAATACAGATGTCACCACCAAGTCTGCTACCTGTGTTAAGAGCCCTCCCATCTGCCAATTCCAGTACACTAGTCCAATCAAGCTCATGTTCGTGTCAACAGTAAAAGATAAGGAAGGAATCAAATATAGTCTGAAATCAGCCGGCTCTGGTTCTGGTACACAAGCAGAAGAACCCTTTGACCCCTGCGTAGAGTCTTCATGGTCAGGAACACCTCAGAAGCACAAAAGCCAGAGCAACGAGTCTGTAGCATCACCAGGAAAATCTATTTTTTCACCACTAAAATCTGCTACCTCACGCACAAGATCTTCTTGTTCACCAACCAAGACACCATCTTCACCAGTCAAGTCTGCTTCTTCACCAAAGTCTGCCTCTTCACCAAGGTCAGCCTCCTCGTCACCTAAAAATGGTTCCAGAAGATCCAGCGAAAGTACTCCAACTAAGCGTGTAGCTGGACCCGAGAGCCAGGGATCACCAGGTAACTTGCCATTTCTCCATGAAACCACTCCTACAAAAAGGCGTCCAGGCCGGCCAAAGAAGCTGGGACCACAGCTGGAGCAAAAAGCCAAGAGGCCAATTGGTCGACCACGTAAGCAGAAGGCTGTGGAGTCCGCGACGGTGGCAAAAACAGAAGCTGGGAAATGTCTTCAAGCATCTGATACGGAGGAGAATGTAAACAAGAACCTCAAAATAACAGTGGTGTATGGTCGTTCTAGAAGAAACAAACGAATGGTGTCGGAGGGCTTTGACCAGCTACAAACAGAATTCCATGATGCTTGTCAAGCAGTAGGTCTTAAAGGGGACTTGGGCATTTTGCTGCACAAATCTCAGACCAGCACGGGTAGTATCAAAACAGCCTCAGAGGAGTTGCATTTTGTCAACCCTGCAAAAGAGCCCGCCCCTCAGTCCAGCAGTAACATCAAATGTCAGCAGAAGGATGATTCTGTCCCCTCAAGGAAACCAGGTAGACCTGCAAAAGTAAAAATCTCTGGAATTTCAGTTACTGTAACTACAGTGTCCCCTCGGCAACGCAAAATTCAGTTAAATAAAGATACCCGGCGGTCACCCGAAAGACTGGGTCATAAGAAAGCACTTCTACCAGAATTTAAATCTGCCAAAGAGCCCTGGACAATCAGCCACCAGTCACCAGGCAAAAAGAGTCAAATAAAGGACGGAAGTAAAGACAAACTTCCGAATCAGCCTGTAGCAGTGCGACACTCAGTGAGAGTGCGAAAACCCTCAATTCACTTGTTGCATGCTGTTGCCACCTCCACTTTTAGATCATACAGCCGAAGTAATGCTCTGCTGCGACGCTCTAAACAGCTTCTGCTAACCAAGGCCAGCAATGAAAGGAGACTGGAGGAGAAACAGAGTAGTGTGGAAACATCAGGGGAGAAAAGACAGCCTTGCGGACCAGAGAGGAAGAGCGTCACTCAGCACCTGAGCCGATTGGCAGGGGTATCTGTAGATTCAATCTTTTCCCCAAAAGAGACGCTAAAGTGGTGGGCAGCGTCAGCTCAGGAAAAGACAATGAACCAGGAGCTTTCCCAGCGAATACGAGCAATCTCCGACACCTGGGTCTCAGACAAGGTGGAAAACATAAAAAAGGGAATTTCCTTCAGTTCTAAACGAAGCACTAAAGGCAACAGCTCAGTTACCAGGAAGTCAAAACAGCCCTCGGTGGTCCGATCGCTGTTTGACTGTTCACCTAACAAACCGAGGTCCTGTAGCATGCAGCAGATCTGCTCCTGGTTCATGCAGACGACCGAGACACAGTCTCTGGCTATCACCAAGAAGACGAGCTCCCGTAATCCTTACGAACTTGTGCACATCCCACGTTCTGTCAATAAAACGAGTGTTTGCTACAGTCCTCAGGCAGAGCGACTCCGCAAACACATCAAGAAATTTGCCAAAACTGTGCCAAAAAGTCCTTTGCAACATCAGCAGGCTCAGAGACGGTTGAGGAAGAGGAATAAGGAACCTCTATCAACACACAAAATTAGGCGACAGCTTTTTACCCCCAGCTTTACAATGTGGAAGCTCGATCGAGGAGTTCAGTGGTGTCGAAGCAGAGCGTTGGGTAAATACCAGGCCACTCTGTTTAGAGCGAGGACGAGGTTCTTTATCCGGAAAGAAAGGGACACGTGGCGAAAAAGGCAGAGAAACAAGAAAAATTTTACGGTAGCAACAAGTTGCTCAAATGGACACGAAGCAACTGGACTACATACAAAATGCAAAGCATTACGCAGATCGTCAAACGATGCATTCTCAGACTGTTTGGAGAACCGTTCTGCCACTCAGGAGCCTGTGGATTTACACAAAGAGCAGAACCTCTGCTCTAAAGCCTGGAGTCATGAGACCCTGAAGAAGTGCAGTGTGTTACTGAAGAAGATCAGCAAATCAGCTGAGGGTGGGAGGGTGGGCTTGGTGAGTGGGGACTCCTTTACTGTAAAACTGGATTATGGGTCACCTCCTGCTTGCCTCTTTGCGGAAAGGAAGAGGGATCTGGTAGGAGTTGTTAAAGCTGTGAAAACTGAAAGAAAAAGGAGTATAAATAGGAGGAATGCCTCCGGAGAGCTGGCAGCTTCTGCACCCAAATCAGTCCAGGGGCAGGATGCGGTGCCAGTTGGAAGGCAGATAGGCAAATACAAAAGTCCCGGGGTTGTGTCTACTGAACCACCACAACCACCACCAGCGAAAATCATGAGACAATCTCGAATGAGGGGCCTAACTGGGCCGAGATGGCAAGACTATGTATTCGGTAAGTACTTTGCTTCTTGTATTAAAATTCACTCGAGACGCTGATCTGATCGCCACGAAATGAATCTGTGCTTTCTCTCCTTCTCTGACAGAAAACTAAATGAAGCATGAGGCCTCCTCTTCCTGGGAAAGGGACTGTGGTTTTACGTGGTGCCTTTGGACTTTGAGCTGACCACGTGGACTGACCATCCCACTATGGTTCAGTCTTACACTCAGCAATTATGTAGTAGTCTAACTTAAAAGCTTGATGTTGCACTATTTTTATCCATGGATACGTATGTCCATTTTTTTTATTTTTTTTTTTCCTTTTGGTCAACTTGCCTTTCTCTTTTTGAACATGTATAGTAGAACAAATCATTACATCAAAGAGTTTTAGTGGGATAAGTACTTGTCGATGAGCCCTGTCAGAATAGCCGTGTTGGAAGGGAAAGGCAAAGCTTGACCGTGTTAAACCAGTGCTGTCTCCCCGAAAACATACCTCATTGTCAAGGCCAACTTGGACATCTTCCTTTACTGTAACTTTTAACGTTAAACCAGTAACAATTTTTATACTTAGTCATAGACTCCAGCTCTAAAATCCCCAAAGCTTTTTAAAGAATTTGTAGCGACTCATACTTTGGCACTGTTTAAATTACATTTTTTATTTAATAATTTTAGGTTTGGTAAAACTATATTGGATTTTAAAACTATTCTTTCAATCCGAGCCTTGTTTGCATTCTTTTTTGATGCTTCACTGTTGTTGTGTAGTCGGCAAAAACATGCTTTTCATGAAGGAATCTTTTGGATCAACTAAGCCCCATCTTCACTGTAATTGATATCTGTGTATGGGCCCCGAGTATACAATTGTGCAGTCAGCTACAGTAATTAACCCTCAGCCTGTACAAAAACCAAATATTTCATTTCATTTTTTCTTTTAAAGTATTTCTAAGCATTTGTGAATCTTAGTCCCAGACTGCAATTATCAGAAACATGCATGTTCAAAATGGCTACACATTCAGTCCCAACTCCCCACAAAACCCAGAGGTGTATGAGAAGTGAAGAAAATGGCATTATGCATTCGTAGAACATAGATTCTGATTAATTTCTTGGTTTGTGGGATCCGTTGTCTTTGTGAGTGTTTTTTTGTTTTCACCCAAAGCGCATACTGTCTGTCGGTGTCAGATCTACTTCTTGCACTATTCCATTTGAGATTATTAATCCCACTACATAGATTCCTCCTCCCATATTTTGCACACCCCACATCCCACTACTAAACCCCTACTGTAAATCTAGAGAATATGTTTGGTGCAATACAAACCCAGAGGATTTATCAGTATGTAGTACTTATTTTATTGCTGACAGACGTTTGGATGTACACAAGTACCAATAGCCTGTGATGTTACTTCAGTTGTTTCCATAGCCATCTAATGTGAGTTTAAAGGATACTTCTATACAAACTGTTTTCCCCGCCTGCTTCCCCTCTCTATGAAGCAGAGGAATCACATACTTATAATAGCATTAAATTGTATTTATCATAAACGTACAAACATTATTTACTGCTTAAATGCAGGTGGGAGATGTAATGCCGTTTCCCTGGAGTTCTGTTTTTTTGTTTTGTTTTCCTCAAGGTGCAGCAAGAGACGCCTACCTCCACTGGGGCTCAGCTAGGCCTACTGCTCTTTTGCTTTTCAGCTGTGTGCTAGACGAGGCCAGCGAGTTGATCGATAAACGCAAATCTTGGATCAATATCTTCTTGTTTAGAGGGCAGGTAGATCCAAGATGTCTGGCTGTAGGTCAAAACTTAACCCTGTAGTGTGTATTGTGCCTGACCCTTGTCATGTATGTCACTATGGTTGCCATTTCAACACGAGGGAGGTGGGGAGGCTCAGTCTTGTGATTTGAAAAACAAAAACAAAAAAAAAACATCAGCCCTTTTGTTTGTTGAAGAACCTGGTGCTAAACATCTGTTGTATATTTTCTTGGTCATCTGTTTTTATACTGTCCACTACAGATGCAACAAACAGGTGTCTGTGACTGGAACAATAAAGAGTCTTTTGAAATAACCACTGAGCAGTATGTTTTATAGTTGACAGGAAAATGTGCCGAGTTTGTAAGAAATAAAGAGGAAACGGCTAAGTGTGAACCTCTATGGTTCATAGTCAGCACTTCAGGCAGTAGTGCGCTTCCCCTTGTGATCACTTTAAACCAGAGATTACCCCCCCCTCCTAATATGAAGTTTGGCCTAAATCTTGTGTGTTTTGACCCACCACGGCATTTAACAAGCTTGTACTTATTCTCCTTTTTTTAAGCGCTGCAATATTCAAACTACCAACTAAAGTTCGTGCAGCTAAACAGCACCAAGGCCTAATATGACTTTTACTGCAATGTACACAGTGCTTTTAAGCTTCTGATTAAATTCCTTTGGCCTACCTCTCATCTATGAAAACATGACGGTACTCTCCTGCAGCTGATGCTCTTGTGCTGTTAGCGTGTCCTACGTCCCTGACTTCAAGCTGCCAGTCGATGAGATCGAAGCAGTGGCGCACTGATAAGAGAAAATTTAGAAGAATTGTCAAGAGAAAAAATATTAATAATAGTATTTTAATTATTCTGAAATTTAGGTCTAGATTTAGTATGTACTTTTTTTTAAATAAAATATATCCAACTTTTTTATTTTTATTTCATATAAACATTTATTGTTTGGCATGTAACCCTCCATCTAATCTATAGATAGGATTCCCGTCCTGGCTCTACATTGGAAACAATTTGAGTGCCTCTGCCTTAAACACTGTAGTACTTATTTTTTTCCATACTTTACAAAAGGTACTTATGTTGATCAACTTGGTCAATCAGTAGTTACATAGCAAGAAGAAATTGGCAATTGATATATCGGCATCAGCTGAGTGGTTCCCAACCTGCTGATATGACCCTAAAATAGTCACGATTATTCAGCAGATTAGACACGAAGAATAAGACAACACAATTTTGTTTCACTTTTTATGTGAAATAACGGAATGACCTCATTTGTAACCTGATGAAAAAAAAGTGCTTAGTTGAACAGCTCGGCTTGTGTTGACACTGAACCAAACAAGTTGGAGACCTCTAATCTGGTTCGGTGATAATGAAAAGAAGACAAGCTTTGACATATATTTGACTTTAATGATTAAAATGTCAAAACTGAAAATGTGTGGGAATAAAACTCCAGAGAAAACGTGAATAACATTAAAGGCTTTAAAGTCACAAATGTATTAAGCTCAGCGACATTAACTGACGATAGTAATTAAAGAAAAGTAAATGTTTCCACATGACAACGTTTTGATGAATGTTATTACACCGCAGTACTTTAACAGACAAAGCAACAAATATTTGTGACTTTCAGTTTCAGTTTTTGAACTGACTAATGGTGACCTGGTTTTTACGACACATTGGCCTCCTGGTTGATGAGGGTGTTCAGGTCCAGTTTGGTCTTCTCCAGAGCTGCAGTCTTTGCCCTCCGTGATGGACGCACCATAGAAACAGACTCTGGAACATTTTCTCCATCACTGCAGCGAAAACAAAAATGATCACAACAAGATATATATATATATATATATATATATATATGAGAATGTGAAAATGCATTGACAGGATCAAATCATCTTTTATACATGTAGCTACTTAAATAAATGCCATCGTGTTTTCTTTTGTTCTAAAATAAGTCTAAACTCACCTCTCCTCGGACGACTCTGTCCTTCTGCTCAGCTTTCTGCTCCCTTTGGCTGTGCAGACTTTCCTTTGACCTGTGCACACAAACACTCGGGTTACATCCCAGTGCTGAGTCAACTTCTTGACACGGGTAGATGAGAGGAGCTCTAAAAATATAATAGTGCTGTGAACAACTGCAGTTTTGGAGGAGTATACAGGACCTGCATTACCTTTTTTGGCTCTCTTGGCAGATTTTGATGGATCGTCTGTAGCAGCCTCTGCAGAAACATGCCAGACAGATAAGTCATATTTCTGCATTTCCTGTCTTTGCGAGCTGAATTCTTACTCTGACAAACACCGAATAAGATGAAGTGAGACATTTTAATCCACTTAGCAGCATTCTGGTAATGAGACATAATCGTTTTACAGGAGGAGTTGTCACAAACGCGAAGTGTAAATCTGCTTCGAACAGGCACTGAGATGGGAGCGTTGGTTAAGCAGGACCTCAGGTGCCTTTTTAAAGCTGTTTGTATGTGTACCATCTGCGTTGACATTCAGGGGTTGCAGTGCACTGGCACTGAGGAGCTCAGCCTGTTCTTTGGAGTCCACCAGCTGATAAACCATCTTCTCCAGAGCACGGAGACAGACGCGATCCTTCACCACCTGAAGGAAAAGACAGGAAGAGGATTTAAACATAACGTCTCTCAGGAGGCAGAGATACAGATACACCACGGGGTTTTTTAAGCCAATAAGTGGCGTGGCTCGAGGTATGGCCGTGTCTGCTGTTCAGCTGGTCCTCCACTGGTAGACTGCCATCAATATTTGTACATTCATGGACTCCAGAAAATGAATCCTGATGAGTCCTCTGTCGCTACCATAAGATTTATATTTGTCATTTGAACTAGACAAGATAGATAGATAGATAGATAGATAGATAGATAGATAGATAGATAGATAGATAGATACTTTATTAATTTTTTGGGGGCTACAGCAGCATTATAGATACAGGTAAAGAAATAAAAATAACAGTAAAAAATATTAAATATGAAAATGCACAATATATACAATAAAATAGATATTTTATTATTAAAAAAATATTAAATTAAACTAAACAATAGTGCGAAAGTTTTAATCAAACTAAATGCATGTATAGACGTTCATGTTCCCCGTCTGGATGAAATGTAATTACTTTGGTGATTTCTGAACATCATTATGCCACAGTTAAACATTCCCATCAGCTTCAGCTGTATATTATGATTTGGGCCATGTGTCAAATGCTGGCATGCAAACATA
The DNA here is from genome assembly GCF_029030835.1 of Brachyistius frenatus. Taxonomy (NCBI): domain Eukaryota; kingdom Metazoa; phylum Chordata; class Actinopteri; family Embiotocidae; genus Brachyistius; species Brachyistius frenatus. Next base: position 4,610,496 of record NW_027210622.1, read on the forward strand.
TCAAACTGATGTCGTGAACGTCTTGATATGTCATTACACTTAGAATGCTGACAGTTTATGCCTGTCGTTGACACCCTTGCGAATTACAATGCAGGATAAAAGTGATTTTAGGAATCTGGCGTGTGAGCTGGAGGCACAAATCTATGAGCAGTTCCCTTTCTACAGGAATCTCCATGATCCATCACCGCTGGGGTGATAGGGATTCCCAGATGACATAGAACTCGTGGAAGGCATTTTTGCAATAGTTGGAAAAGATGAAATGTTCTGTATAAAACTCTGAAAACGTCCAGTACATTCGCTCCTCTGCTGCTATTCTAAAGACGTAGATTGTATTTTTCTCTTAGCAGCAACACCTGTTGTTCAAGAGGAAGACCACAGCGAGTCAAAACGCACCTCAAACGTGAGTAGAAAAAGGGCGGTGTTGATGTCACACAGTGACCAACGCATTAAGCGTGCTGACAACCCTGCAGTCGCTTCACGGCTTGCGTTTGGTCTGCATGTACCTGTACGAGCTCCTGCAGTAGCGTCTGCAGGTCCTTCCTGACGGTCTCGTCCCTGCTGAGCTCCAGGTGGCTGAGAGTCTTGGCATAGAGACGCACCTCAGGGGCTGTGGGGTCTTTCAGCATCTCACCACACATACGCACTGCCAAGTAGTCATGGACACACACCTCCTGAGGACAGAGACACAGGTGTGTGCGCACACACACACACACACACACACACACACACACACACACACACACACACACACACACACACACACACACACACACACAGAGTCATTGTTATAATATTAAGCCTTTTATTATATAGCAATAGTTATAATGATTCCCAGATAGGTACTTTAACCATGTAATAATGCCCTGCTTGCTCCTACTTGAAGTGCAGTATTCAAGTGAACAATTTTCAGACTTTATTAACGTGTATTTCTGGGAAGGAAGCAATATCATTAAAAAAAATTTTTTAAAAAGCTTAGTGAGACAATAAAAACATGTCTACTAATAAACAGAATTTCTCTAAGGACTCGACCCAAATTACCTTCCTGAGGCTTTTTGAGCTCACACGTGTCTCCATGAACGTTTCTTACCTCTGTATTAGTTGAAGGTTTAATAAGTCCACTTGGACGGGTCAGCTCAACAAGCAGTTCCACCACGTTGTTAATATCCACCTCAGCTAGCGGAGAGGTGGCTGGGGCATTCAACAGAGTCCGGACAGTTGGCAGGAAACTCTCCTCCACAACCTCCTGGTGGACCCTAACAGACACAAAGACAAACTGTATATTAGATTAAATTACATAAATAAATCACTTCATCTAAGTACTCATACAAAACATGCAGTTGCATTAAATGACATTGACCACATATCTCAGTGTGTGCATGTGTGACCTGCTCTCGCGGGCATAGAGCTGGAAGAAGACCCCGAGGCAGTGCCGTAGGCGCGTGTCGTCCTCGGTAACAGGATTGTACCACAGCAGCACCAGACGGGAGAGCATCTTGGCACTGGAGATGCGCCCCGTGTACATAAGTTTGGCCAGGCCTTCCGCTGTCTCCATCCGCAGGTCGGACACCTGGGGATGTTCGACATATACTTCAAGTTTCTTTAAAGACAAAAAAAAACTAACAAACACATGCTGCAGTTTATTGAATAAATATTTCCACCTCACCTCACTGTCTAGCAAGTCTGAAAGCATCACAAGTATACTCTGCGCGCTGTCCTCTGGTACGTCTCCCTTTTCCTCGGCCGCCGCCGGCTCGTCCTCCTGCCCGTCTGGCGATCGGGAGGGCGGGGCCATCTGAGTAGCAGCTGTTTCTGAGAGCAGCTGGAAGCCGAACAGCAGCAGCAGGTCGATGATGGCCCGCAGAGCACTGATGCGGATCTTCACCTCGTCCAGCTGGGCAATCTGGAAACGTACACCAAAAACTAATTTTGAACTTACTGTGTTTTATCAGTGAAACAAAATTACAAAAACATGTTTTTCCACTGAGCCCTGTAGCATGTAACTGTTGTAGTTTCTCCTTTATTGGCTACATTTACAGAGAGGCCAAAAACACCTCAGGTCTATGGATTACACTGAGGGTGAGGGAGTTTATTAAATGTAATAAACATTGAAGATTTTTATCATTCTAAAAAGGAAAAAAAAAAAAAAGATTTGAGTGCCACAAATAAAATTACATTCGCCTCCACACGCACACACACGCATTAAAACTGCAGAAGGAGTCTCAACACCTACAGCTGACACTCTCTGCACATGTATATCCCTACAGGTCATCAACAGGACACCAGTAGTTTAAATGTGAAAGTGTTTTTTCTGGGCTGAGATGACTGCTACACATGTAGCATGTTAATAAATGTACACAAATTAATTTTTGGTATATGGGACACGTGTATGACATTACCTGTAGCAGCAGGACCATGTGGGTTTTGGACAGCTCCTTACTGTGCAGGGTGCATGTTCCCAGACACACCACGGCCATGTTGCGGACAGCAGGGTGAGCATTTGCGATACTGGGCAGGATCTGAAGGAGATGGAGGAAAATAGTGGCATTAGTCGAGGTTTTATTGCCTTAACGTCTTTTTACACCTCCAGTGCAGCTGGAAAATATGTAAAATAAAAAAAATTTAAATATGAGTGTCAAAGCTGATAATCTACACCGCCACTGACAAAGTGAATAAACACTGAATGCTTTTACACAACCATATACTGGTCTACATGCAATTATTCTGATCATAGCTTCCATTTGTCCCAAATGTCAGGATTAATACATTTAAAAAAAAAAGACAAACTGCCCTGTTATACAGTATACTTTTTTTGTGTGTAATTCCTTAACTTCCAGGTTATGTGGTGCTAAACAGGTATCACATCTATTCAAGAGGCAGAAGCAAATTACACATTTAGTTGATTTTTTTTTGAAGTGAAGAGAACTGTGAATGTGCTTTTAATTTTTATTTCATGTAAATCAAAAAGAAATGTTAAGCCTCCGTTCTAAGTCGGCACTCAGTAGCTCTGCTTCTGACAGGTATCACAGCTGGAAATGTTTTTTTTTTTTTTTTTTTTTTTTTCTGTTCTCGATTTAGGAACGGTAGCCAGTCTTCCTTGCAGATCACTGAACTTCTGAAGTATTTTTAGGCTGTTTTGCGCACACAGCATAATGTCCATTCTTCTTTCCATCTGTGCCACTGGCAAACACACAACCCAAAAGCAGAGTATTTCCACCCCGCTGCTTCACAGCTGGCACGTTGTTCTTTTCATCAAATACAGCTCAGTGTTTCTTCTAAACACACCTCTGATGAGTGTGACCAAACAGCTCAATCTCTACTTTTTCCACAGAACATGTTTCCCAAAACAACTCTGGCTCATCCAGATGTTACTTTGCACACTTCAGATGTTGACTTCTGTAACAAGGTTGCAGGTAATTTTGGCTCTTCCATGTAGAGCCTGTTGTTGTCAGATCAACTTTCCTGCAGCTCCTCTGTAGTCAGATGGGATTTTTTTGTTTTGCCTTTCTGCTCAGCAGTCGTGCAGTTTTCTTTAAGTTGTCTTGGTCTTTCAGATCTTGCTTCGACTTTCACAGTTCCTCTTGCATCGCCCTTGTTTGCTTCATTTTCAGATCCAGTTGCTTAGTGGAGCCCATATTTGTTAAATCTTACCAAACTTTGAAGGATCTGACAATTTTTCAGCTCTCAACTGTCATCGGGTGACAAATCCAAATGAGTCCCTATCTGCCTTAAAAGTCGTATCAACTCACTTAAGACCAAACAAGGTAATTCAATTCTGAGATCTTATAAATAGAAGGTCCCTAAACTTGATTGCACATAGCCCAGTTACTGCTGTTTAATTCATTGTTGCTCTGTTTTCAGTTTATAACATTCTTCAAATGTTAATGTACCAAAGAAACATATGACAGAGGTTCTAAAAAGCTTTACATACTAACAAAAACAACCAGTGTCGTTCTTATGAGATGTCTATCTGTCGTCACATTTTTTTAGTGATGTGTAGAGTGTGGGTTTTTACCAGTGAGGACATTAAGGCACTTATTGTTGGACCGATTCGAGTCTTGATGTTCATCTGCTTCAGCAGCTCAGCACACATTGTTAGACACCGCAAAAGAGTCTCTGGGTCATTCTGGAAAAAAAACAATTTACTCAGGATAAATGACTTGAGATGACATGTAAATACAGAGAGGCGGTGCTTCCTGTGACGTGATGTACCTTCTCAGTGTGGACCTCCTTTTCAGTCAGCTGGCTGCCCTCTGCGATCTCCTGGTGGATCTGGTTCCTGCGGTTCTCGAGGTCTGTGATGGAGTCCTTCAGCTCTGCTGCTCGGTTGAACTCCTGGGCCGTGATACAGTCCTCCAGCGTTTGTTTGGCCTCTAAGATTCGCACCTTCACCTCTGCAAGCTGGATGAGAGAAGGGAAGAAAAGAGAGTTGGTTATATAAACAGTAGAGGTCATTCCTTAGCTGAAGTACACTCCAGAGGACTGTTGAGACAGGCAACTGCACCTCCACTAACAGGAAAAACAACAACAGCTGAGGCTCTGGGCCAGGTTACAACCCTCTGGAGGATACTTTGCCTTCACTCACTGAAAAGTGAAGCGATGGGAGAGACCAGGTGCACAGAATGGATGGAAGCTAGACACCTGGGCTACAATTGACTTTCTCAGCAGCTATTTGGCCTCCAACATAGTGTTAAGTGCTCATTGAAAGCAAGAGACTGAGGTGTAAGAGAAGCATGAACGATAACTGAGACTGAGCTGACAGAGTCTCTGAGCACACGTGTATGCCAAAATAACCACAGAGGTTAAACAAGGAAAGAAAAATAATGAAGAGAATTGACAAAGAGAGAACCAAGAAACACCAAGCAAAGTTGAGTTCAGTGTACATGATATGCACCTTCCTCCCTTCTACGTAAAATGTGCTTTGTCTCCAAATAAAAACCATCTGCCAGCTGGAGGTAGAGCTGGACGAGCAAATAGAAAAATAGAAACGGACAAGGGGTGAATGTAAACAGAGCACAGAAGAAATGGAGATCAGTGAGAAAGTTAGGAATTCAGAGGAGGATTGGGAAAGAATTAGTCAGTAATCTCAATTTAAGGTATTCGAATGTTAAAACTACTACTTGTTGCTATATAATACAGAGTATACACATTCTTTTTCCAGCAACACAATCATAGTATTCTTCTACTGCCAATGTGCTCGTTCCATCCATCTACAAACAGTAGGACAGTTGGGACTGAATCCAATCCCTTCTGGGTGCTTTCATTTTAGCGGAGCGTTGCCAACCTGGACCTGCTGCCGGCGGCTCTCCTTCTCATCCACCGGCTGACTGGCCTCCATGATAGGTTCCCTCACATCCGAGATGATTTCTGCCACCTGTGTAATACAAAGCCAGCCCATCTGAACAGCAACCTCAGTAGTCATCATATATAACACCGTGTAAAGAAAATCTGTTAAATTTTATGACACAAAAGACCTTCAGTGTGTGTCCAACTGGAAACATTGATTAATCATTTTAGCTTTTATAATTTCATTTCTGCATAACTTCAGCTGAATTCAGGATGTGCAGTGACGTATGAATTTCGATTGGGTGTGTTGAAAAAGTATGGATAAAATGAACATTGATTTCGCGGAGAAAAAGTTTTCATATTTAAGTGTAAAGCCTAACTTACAGTCTGGATGCGTCTGTGGTCATCAGGGATGAGGGTGAGGAGTTTCTCTGTGAGCAGGAAGACCAGGGAGGACGGCGTCTGTGGATCAGCCAACATCTCCTGCAGCACGGTACGCACACGCTTCCTACAAATACAAACTCAATCAGTCTAAATAAAACACCTCAACATGCTGATTATTAGACTTGGCAAATAGGGCAAAAGATAACAGAAAACAAAACGGTTGATAAACGGACTTTATCAAATGACTCACATTGTGGATCTCGTACCAAATAAAATGAACTCATCAACTTAAAATAACTCATCTGAATCTCATTTGTTCAAGCCGATAGGAGCAACAACGATCAATTTACTTTCACTGGTCTGGATCTGAAACGTTTAGCCCAGTTATTGATTAGTTGGCAGACAGAAAATTAATCAAGATCTACATATGTTGCTGATGAAATAATCCTCTCAGTCATTCAGCCAACTTTGTCACCAGTTTCCCCAAAGATTTGCCGCTTTTCTTTGTCATGTATGAAAGTAAACTGAATAGCTTTGGGATATGGACCGCTGCCTGGAGAAAAATGTACTGAGGATATCAGACTAGGCTGTAGGATGTTGTTAATAGATCCTGTCTATCCATCCCACTCCTTGCCTTCCCAGCTGATTTTATCTCTGCATCGTCTCTTCCTCCTCTTACCTGCCACCCTCCTCGTTGGTGTCCAGACAACCGATTAGATAGATGAGCTGCTGTGAGATGAACTCTTTGGTCATGACCAGCTCCAGCTGGTTAAAGTCGGCCCTCTGGTCCTCTGACAGCACGGGCACTGCCCTCAGATATCTGCAACGGTTGGAGTCCAGAGTCAAACAGCAGCTAATAATCACATAATTCAGCTACACACTAAATTACAGCGTAAATGAAATTCAGGCTACATTCAGGAGCGGAGACACAGAGGTACAGAATATACAACACTTCCCGAATGCAACACTGAACCATCACTACCTACAAGCAAATACTAAACAAAGCGATGTCAGCTATCAGCTCCCCACCGACTAGCTAGCTGGCTAACCAGCAACTGGTCATCTTTCTCAAATTAATAAACATATTTTATGGGCAAATAAATGTTAAACCTGCAGTGCGGAACTTTTCTCTCCCCCTTCAGCCAGTGTGAGTAATTACAGTCAACATAGTCTTCACCATACACTACTTTGTTGCTACTGTTGCAGCTATAAAATGATGGAGAAATTATTTTGCACTTCACAACCCCCCGAAATGACTCGTTTCACAATCAGAATTTGATCCATTTGGTCGGATGACATTTGGAAAGTCTTGAAGTCCTGCATGATTGAATGATTTTATACTTATTCAAGTTAGCAAAGGACCAAACCAGAAATCCCTCGTAAGCAGATGCTGCCCAGTTTGCATTCATTCAGCCAGCACGGGAATGTCTGACCAGACAAATTAAGAGATTTATCTGGCAGTGTTATGATCAATCAGCACTGTGAGAACATGTTTGGCTTGAATGTAACAGATGTTCATTTATATGCAAAAGTCCCGCACTCTAGTTTTAACTGTGCCACTCACCTAAATCAAACATATTTGAAGAGCCTTTCACACAACAGCATCACACACACATTAGGCAGGCGATGAAACAGCACAGTGCTTCATAGGATAGATGATAGCTGAGTCGTAAGACTTCAAAGTTTTGAAGGACTTGGGAAAGTAATGCGTGATTTATGCTGAAGTCATTATAGCTTTGTAAGCATTTTATTCCCATAAGCAGTCTGGGAAACAAAGGACTTTTTAAAGAAAGCATCACTTTACAACAAGGACTGTGGATGATGGTGCTGTACTCCTAAAAAACAAAACCTGATCTAAGAATAAAACATTAATGGCACACAGATTGAACAAATTCAAAGGTGTTATTGTTTAATGAGAACAGCCCAGTATTTTGTGTGAGCTTCTAAAAATCTAAATTTCAAAGTAGTTACATGGTCTGTTTGGTCCCTGGGGCATGATAAATTGATCACAGCTGTTTTTCAAGTAACTGCCTTTGATCTTGTTCATAAAAACACACCAACTTACAAATGCACTGAGCATCAGCAAAAACTGTTTTACTTGTTTGGCTTGTTCAGTCTTCTGTTATATAAATGTCCCACTTTACTATAACTAGCCATGTTGAGTTTAACATAAGCAGTTAGTTAGCCACACTATTAAAGCAGTTATATGAGCCTTGAGTTAGCCACACAGTTACATACTGAAAGAGCTCCTCTGAGAACACTGCCTTTAGATACCTGGAGTAAAACGTGGTCATTATGGCAACTGTGTTGTTTATAAAAAAAAATAAGATTCATCCCAAAGTTACTAAAACCACATGAACTACTTTATAAATCCTTAATAAATCCGTCAATATTGATCAGTTCCCTGATCTAGACTTTACTCTGCAATAATGGTTAAATTAATATATAGCTGACAGAGTGAAAACTATAATCCAGTGAAAGTCAGTCTCTTCTCTTACCCACAGAGGTAGTCGGCGTAAGTGGCAGCATCCGTTAACACTTTCTCCAGCATTTCATCACCATCATCTCCTTTACCCTTGATGAACTCACACAGAGCTCTCCAGTAAAGCACGTTTTCACAGGTCAGAGAGTCCACTGGGATCAGCTTCCTGTTCAAAACGCAAACACACATATTTAATCTCTAACCTCCGACATGTTATTAATCAGTTACGTGAGCGAGAGGAGGGAGTTACCTGTTGTCCAGCTGGACTGTATTATGTGGCAGCTCCTCGGTCGGTGTGCTTTTGAAGATTGCTTTTAATGTGTCCAGAGCTGTTTCAGCACAGTTCTCCACATCCAGCCGATGGAGCAGCTCGATGACATTCCCATCCAGCCGCAGCAGCCAGGCCGGCAGCAGACGACTGCAGACCACCTCCCTTACCGCTTCTACGAAACGCACAGCCAGGCAGACGTGTCGATTAAACAGGGCAGAATTTAGAGTTGATCAAAAGAAAATGAATTCACTATTTTTTTATTATCAGCTAATTGTTTCTCCCTTTTTCTTCCCCAAGCAAAAATGCCGTCATTAATATAAAGTCCAAACTTCTCCAGTGTGAGAATTGGCTGTTCTTTTCTGTTTTATGTCTTTGCAATAAAAAAATATTTGGGTTTTAGATTGTTGGTTGTACTAAACCAGATATTTAAAGTGTCGTGTTGATGGATTTTTTTTTTTTTAACATTTCCAATAGACCAAACAATCAGGAAAATAACTGCCAGATAAACTCAGTCAAAATAATTCTTTGTCGTGACTTTGAAGTTTTAGCTTACTGCAAGTGAACATAATGGAGTGAATAATTTGTACTGTAAAAGTACTGTTTCAAACACACGCACACGCACACACACACACACGCACGCACACGCAAATCTCTGTTACCTGAGGTGTCTTTGAGACCCTGCCGTAGCAGAACAACTCTCTGCGCGATGGTAAGAGCTTTAATGTGAACTTTTTCAGCCAGAACCTTAAACCGAAAACAAAGAATTTTAAGAATAACCTGAGTTCACAACCTTTAACAGGTACTCGGTATGTGCGCGTACTTAATCAATTGACTGTACATATGATTACCTGGTAGGCTAACTTGCGGACATTCTCTTTGATGTCCCGGGTGCGTCTGAGTACTTTCGGGAGTGTCAGAGGGGACATTGCAATGCAGGACAAAACAGCACGTCGCACCTCAGCATTAGCATCATTATCCAGAATTAATATGTACGCTGAAAAGAGGAGAGAAGTTACGCATTATACAGTTAGAGGGCCAATGACAAGGGGAAACAAACATAAATATCAAACCAAACAATTTATAGACTGTCAGAGGCTGACGATTAAAGAGTTTAAGAATACAAGTTCATGAATCTGGCAGGGACGGAGCCAAAAAAGTGTCTTAACAAAAAAAGATAGGAAATATTTGTGTTCATACACATCATTTAAATAATCAGCCTCAAGATTGGTTTCTAATATTTTCTTTGTTTGACATTATGCGGGAGAAAAAACAAACAAACCGTTAATGGTGGGACAGTCAGGCTCCTTTGGCTGCTGAAGGCGAGTCATGGCCAAAGCAGCCTGAATTCTCACGTTGGGGAACTTGTCAGTGACACGAACCAGCATGGCTTGATGGATCCGATCGAAGAGATCATCATCGATCTGGGCATTTTCTGCCATGCTGCCCAGCAACTTGTTGATCAGCTGGCACACTCGGAAACGCACAGCATGGCTATTGGCTTTATGAGACTGAGAAGAGAGGAGGAAAGAAAATTCAATGGTCCAAACAGGTTGTGACGAGAAGAAGAAAAGAGGTACAAGATACAGGATTGGGGAGGAAAAGGGACAACACGAGGACAATGGTGGACATGGATCAAAGTAAAAAGGATATGCAAGACAGAGAAAAGTGTTCAATACCACGGGATAGTGGAGCAGAAAAAAACAGATTTGAAGATACAAGAGAAGAAAGAAGAGAGATAGGAGATGTCAAAAATCTGATTAAAAGGCAGCAGAGACTTTCACATCAGAGCTTCTGTGTTCATCAAATTCAAGAAAATCAGAGAGCTTTTACCATTAATACAGAGAAATGATCGTGGTTAAATTATTTCTTGTTGCAAAAGTTTGTTGCAAATAAACTTCCATCTGTTTGTGAGTCTAATGTTTTTAATCATTTAGCAAACACAGAACAAACAGTGTTTAAAAATAAACTTTTAACTCAAAATGTTAATACCTCCAACAGGAAGTTGAAGATGAAACTCAAAAAAGGATGATCATCGTCAGCTTCTTCTTCCTCATCCTCCTCTGGCTCCTGCTCCTCCTCCTCCTCCTGCTCCTCCTCTGTTTTAGGTGAAGACTGGAAACACGTGGCGAACCTCGCAACAAAGTCAATGACATTTTCCACTGTAGGTTCGCGTTTGTAGACAATCATTGCATACTTCAGGTAGTGGACAAACTCCTCGTGGAACAGCATCTTATCCTCAAGCTGAGGGAGGAGACAGAGGATGTGATTAATAACAAGCGAAACAGGGGAGGCAGACCAGGAGAAACAAGAGTTTATGTTTAAAATAAGTGTAAAAACCACGTAATCTGTTTCAACAATTTTCCTTCACAAAAGAATAGTTCGCCATCGAACCGTCTCCGGTCATCGGGGGCAAAATGCTTTCTGTCCTGATCTCAAAACGAAACACCGAGAAGCAGCTTGCAGTTTCTAAATTCTGCATATTTGGAACAAACCTCCAGAAAACTGGAGGTCTACTACAACTCACAGTTCTGTTAAATTCACATTTGCCTAAAAGATTTCTCTGTTTGCATTTTATTTAGTTACCTGTGTGGCTACATACCAGAAAGGAAATTAACTTTTATATCTTCCAGCAATAGACAGATAAATGCTCAAATTGACCACTAAATTACTAGCAAATTAGTTTTGTGTCTAAAATCTACAAGCCACTTTCACATTTTACCAGCATGTGGTTGGTTCCTGGTGCTAATTTCCCAACAGTGGTGAAATGTAACTAAATACTATTTCCTCAAGTACTGTACTTAACAAAAAATTTGAGGTATTTGTACTTTACTTGAGCATTTCCACTTAATGCAGGTTTTTACTTGCACTAAATCTCAGAGGCACGTATTGTAGTTTCTACTCCACGACATTTGTCTGACAGCTTTAGTTACTTTCAGATTATAGTTTCCCATTCCCTTCTTGTCCAGTGAGAACCACGTATCTCCAAATTTGGTGCTTTTAAATTAAAAAAAAAATTTGTTGTTGATAAACTGAAGTATTTGATTTTTCTTTACAAGTTGAGAAAAACCTCCTACGTTTTAAGACAAATAAACTATTACAAAAACCCACTTGGATCTGCTGGAAAATGCAGTTTTTCTGAGCTTGTTGACTTTTAAGATATGTGGTTCTTACAGAACATGAATGATACACACATACGTAGGTCTTATGAAATAGGATGCATTACTGAAGATTAAACTAAAACAATTGTACACAGATTGTACATAAAGTAGTGAAAATAAGCACAACCTAAATGCCAACAGCAGTAAAAAAAAATAAATAAATAAAATGCAGATGAATGCAACCGTAATACTAATTCAAAAACCTCATATATAAATGTAAAACACTGACAGGGAGCATTTTACTACTTATTGTGTACTTTTACTTGCTTTTCCTTTACGTAGAGCACTTTGACTTTGTTGTCGTCATCACCCACAGCTCACCTTGTTGTAGCGGCTCTTCAGACTTGCCACCAGCTTTGCCTTGTTGTTGTGGCCTTTCTGAGCGCGCTGAAACGCCTCCTTGATGTCTATTTCGTTGTCTGCGGTCATCCTTCCTTCACACAAACCAGATTCAAACACAGGTTGATTCAAACAGCCACAGTAGTTTTGTAGAGAGTCAGCTTCACCGTCGGCAACGTGTCTACAGGCTAACACTAACGGCAGCAGCCTGATAGTCCCCGGTGTCTCATTAGCTAACCAAACCACGCCTCGAACTCACTGAAAACAAAAAGCGGGGAAAACAACGTCGCAAGTTACCGACGGACACTTTATATGTTGGTTTATGCGATTATTAAAGCAGATATCGTATTATACCAAAGTCAACGTATTGTAAGTTTAACAAAATCGTACCTTTTCGTTAATTTTCTTTTCTGCTCGCTAAACTGCCGCTTGTTTTTAAATCCAACTGCCGTGATTCCTCGCGAGAACTGAGATGCGTAGTCTCGCTATATCGAGGGATTTGAATGCCCTGCGCAATGCCTGGCAGGCGGCTCCGTTAGGTTAGGTTAGGTTAGGTTAGGTTAGGTTAGGTTAGGTTAGGTTAGGTTAGGTTAGGTAGTTACTTTATTAATCCCCGAGGGGAAACGTTTTCGCTACAGCAGCATACAGGAAGCAATAGATAATAATAGAATAATAGAAAGCAATAAAAATAGCAGTAAAATAGCAGTAAAAATATAAAATATAAAATGCACAGTATATACAGTACAGTATATATCTATATATATTATATACAACGTATAAGGCTCAATAAGGTAGGCTACAAAGGGGGCAGTGCTGAAAATATTAATTAGGCGAGTATTTTTGTATTAGATTAATCGTTTTTGTATTTTAAAGAAAAAAAAAATCCCATAAGCGAGCAAGAGGTGTTTTTCTCAGTTTAAATTGTAAAATAAACACCTTTCGTTTTTTGTCTCTTGATCAAACAAATCTCGAAAATATTTTTCTTACATTTTACAGAATATAATTTATTTATTTATTATCATTATAGTATTAGTTTATACTAAGAAATTACAGTGCAAAAAAATGCAGCATTGAAAATAAATCCAATTATTAGAAGGTTAAAAGAGATTATTTGGCTTGTTTACTGACATTCATTAATAGCCTGTACGAATATTTAATATATTGATATTTTAAAAAGACATAATAATAACAGTTTGTTTGCATTACCACCCTGGCATAATTGCCTGTAGTGAAAAATTCTGAATTCTGAGGACACGGACAACGTCAGCTTCACCAGGCCCATATTTACATTTATTTTACAGCAGCCACATTAGTTATTAGGGCCTGAGCACCAAAGGGGCGAAAGCCCTATTGTTATTTGTAAAAGTATTATTCTTTTTATCCTGAAAGTTTAAATGCATTTTTGGAGGCTTTATCATATTCAAAAACTCATGAAAGTTGATAAAAAAAAAATCTCTCGGCAAAAAATTTAGGATTTTAGTGGAGTTGCGAGTGGGCGTGGACAAATGGCTCGCTAGCGCCCCCTAAACAGATGCCCAGGCGGCTACATTTACTTACATGCACGAGATTCGGTGGACATGTGTATCACACCGAGATGTACAAAAAAAAGTTCCAACACAACATTACATCAACTCAACAGGAAGTCCGCCATTTTTAATTTAGTTGCCATTTTTTGGCGATTCACACCTGTTGTACTTTAACAAACTCCTCCTACAGATTTTGTCAGACTGACTTGAAATTGAGTCTGTGCACTCTTACCATGTTTGGAATTAAAAGTTATCAAAATAATACATTTTCGGCGATCAGTGTGCCCATGGCGTGGCGGCCAAAAAGTGACCCAAAAGTCATGCTGTACTACAGCATGTCATCCAAAAAATGACGAGTTCTTTTCTAAGTCATGACAGGGGGGGGACATACTCCAAACCGTCGAGCTGAGACGCAGCAGCGCTAACCACTTCACCATCTATCTTCCAACAAGTTAGACAGCATTGTGACAAACCTTTGGCTCACTGCAACCTATAATTCCACCGACCACAAATATTCATTTAAATGTGACCAAAATCGCCGCAGACATTCTTTGGAAAGTAGATATACATGTTTTCAACGGGGTCTGCAGTGATATTAAATATCTCCCTGTAATTTGTAGTGTATGCAAAACTTTTTCAATTTCTCCAAATGTTTCAACTTCACTAAAAGTTGAATCACCATCAACAGGCCAAGGTGGAATCTGAACCATTAATAGTAACCTTGGTGAAGTAGAATCTTTTACCTGTTGAGTTAACCAGACTGTCGGCTGAGTCGCTGGAAGCTCTGAGTGAACTCCATGAAACACTTTCTCCTGCCGCAACTCGTTCTCCGGCGCCGAAGATAGTCCAGCGGTCTATGAGTATGGCTTTTTTTTTTTCATATTTCAGACGACATGCTGTAGTATGACAGTGGTGCAGTGGTTAGAGCAGTTGCCTCACAGTGAGGAGTAACTGGGTTCGATCGCCACTTGAGGCATATGTCAGTTCAGAAAAAGGGCATACTCCCAAAAATAATTAAAAAGTAATATTTGTATATAGTATAGCCAGGGCGATGCAGCTAAGTTTGATGTTTCGCCGTGACAGAGGAAGTTGATGTTTAAGGTCAAACGATGCTCCAAACCTCACAAAACTTTGCACATGCGTCAGGCACCAACTTTCATGAATTTTTGAAGATGTTAAAACCGCTGAAAAAAGTCCTTTTTTTAAAAAGAAGAATAAGTAACAAGATTGAGAAAAAAAATTGAAACTGCAAGCGAGAATATGCCGACCCTCGCGTGCTGCACGTCGGGGAGCCGCATATCACTGCTTGCAGTTTTCATTTTGAGTTATTATTATTAATTATTACGTGATTTATCATTCAAAAACATGTAAAGAACCAGGTTATCATATACAGTATGTCTTAATTTCAGGTGAATTGAAAAACACATTATCTCTAATAAACTAATATAGGCCATCACATATGCCATTAGAATTGTAATGTGCAGCCACCGTGTTGGTGTTGTGATGTCCAGGGCCGCAGCTGGCTGGACAGTTGTGGAGGGGACAGCTCACCCGTGGAGAGGACAGGGGCTCGCTCGACCACAGGCGGACGGAACTTCTTACTTTATGGCATCTATTTCTGGAAATCAATTTAATATAAATGGTTCTCTGTCAGGTTATTTGCTTTAGACCTGTGTGCATATGGGTGAGGGATTATCATGAAGGTGTATTTTCATATTAAATATTTATATGCTGTAGAGGGGGAAAAAAAAATATTTCCATCAGAACATGCAGCTACTCGGTCAAAAAGATGTGAAAAAATGGCCTCATCCAAAAGCTTTCCAGAGAGATTCACCCCCTTGTGTTAAATCATCAAACTTTCAAGGTAACAAAAATCAACTTGCTCCATTAAACACACAGGGTTACCATTTATCTTAAAGTTTTATGGGCTATGTGTGACACAGACAGAATATTTCTCCCTTCCCCAGGCCTGAGTTTGACCATCTGATTTGTTTGAGCGTGAACCTTAAAAGAACATGCACTGACTCCTGACTTACCTGCACTGACTGACCTCCTGAATTATTATCTTATATTTGTGGCCTCATCTCAAGGCCTCAGCTTCGTACTAACTGGATTATCATTAGATCACACTCAAAGACAAAACTGGTTCTATTCCATATATCTACAATCAAAGGTGGGGAAAAAAGCCTTTCAGCTTCCTCTTTGCTGCGACCCTCTGTCTCCCCAATCTCCCTCCAACAACACACACTTTTGGACAGTGTCCCCTGGGAAGACATCCATGGTGTTTGCACTTACTGTGACAGAGTTGTGTAAAAGGTTTCGGAGGAAAAGAATAACAAGCACCCTCTTTGTCCAAACTGTTTTGGAAATTCTATTTTCCAATGTCAGATGACAGAGGTGCCATGTCTGACTTTTTAGTTTCCGAAGCCAACAAACCGGTTTTCATATCCACTTCATGTAATGTCACAGCTGAGAAAGGAACTGAAGATGTCACTTTTCTTTCAAAATCTCATTTTATCACAACTATTTGTGACACTTTATACATGACCTATGTATGACAGAAACTCTCTGAAAAAGTGGACCATTATCTCTGTATTGGAACAATATAATGTGCCTCCTCCCTCTTCATCACAAACAGTGTTTCAATCACAAACAGTGTTTTACACTGTGTCGCCATGCAGATCAGGCAGACACTTTTGATTTCCAAAGTGGTCTGACCGGACATCTTAAATTCTGACAGACCATAAACCAGTCTTCATTCCTCATGACGTTGTTTGGTTTGTCTGAGCGTGACCTTTTTCGACTTCAAATTTTTGACAGCCTGACGCTTGAATTTAAAAGAGTTGCCATTTATGAAGCAGAGAGGGTTGAAAGAAGAGATGCTATACTGAGTTCAATTATATGACATTCCTGGAGATTTACCCATTAACTAATTCCAGACATCTCAACCTTGCTGCATCAAGTTTGGTCGATTTGTTTTGAAATTTCACAAATAGTACAACTTTATGGAGCTTCAGACCTAACAGATTTCTGGACTACACCTTTAAGGTTGGGAAATACATTTTCGTAGATGGTATCCACTTGTACAATGACTCATTGTGGTATTGTGACTTGGGCATAAGCCTATTTCAAGAAATAATAACATGCATGTAGGCTGTAGTTTAATAAATGAGGTAATATAAAAGATATTGTTGTAAGACAAGTTTAGCTGTGAATTTTATTTCATTCTGGTGGTAATAAAAACCCAAATGATGTTTTCCAATGAAATAGGAGTCAGAACATGTGTTGCTGTTTTGTTTTGAGCCACTGCTACTGAGATTGCTCTATGAATTCTGTTCACGGCATCTGACTGATGTAAAATTCACACGACTAGATCCCAGAGACCCCTCTTCGTCCTCCTCCTCCTCCTCCTCCCCTCCGCCCGGTGATCGGCATTGATACAGCAGCGCCGGTAGGGGCGGGGCAGCACTGCAGCAGTGCGCTTCTCGAGCTGTCTCCGGTAATGTTCCATAGGATACACACGCCCCTCTACGCCCCTGCCGCGAGACAGGTGGTTGGACTGTACGCCTTCATCCTCGAGCGCTCCTCATTAGAATATTAAAATAAAAAAATAAAAATCTGTTGACAGCAGAAAAGGGTCGGTTGGTGCGAGCGCGTCCCCGATGGACTTCCAGCGTGTGACCTCCGCGATCACCGGGCGGACAGTAGGCGAGAGGGGCAACAACGCACGAGGAGAGCCCCGCCGATCTACTACCAAATGTTTCACAGCGAATTCTTTGAGATGCTGTTCACGGGAGAGGGTCTACTGACGGAGGAATGAGATGCACGAGTAAAAAGTTGCCACGATTTCAGGTGGGATTTTTCATCTGAGAGGCGGCAGGAGCATTTCTGACTATCCTCCGGTCAGGGAAGTTCCCCTGGGGGGTTTCATTATGGCTTCAGGCGCCGGTAAGGCTGCTCAGCCCCCCGGGCCGGGCTCCGCCGTGAACGGGACTGCGGCAGAGTTCCCCAACATCGAGCAAGAGCTGTACGACGACCAGATGCACAACAAGATGTGCAAGAAGATCGCTCAGCTCACCAAGGTAAGACCCGCCGGTGACACCGCGAGAGGCGCGCCGCCGGATGTCAGTGTGTCAGGCTGACTGGATGATCTGATGGCTGCTTCACTATCTGCCATCGCACTGACACATAGTCCTATTTTTTACACCAACAGATCTCACAGCAGAAATATAGGTACATGTTTATCAAAATATCATATTAATGTATGGGAGATAGAAATAAGAAATACCTCATGATGTAGGCGAGTAAAATAAAATGTCACAGTAATGGGCAGTTTAAACAACTACGTGCTTTAACAGCATTATAAATGGGCACAAATCACACCGTCTCTTGGGGTATTGATTGGGAAACTTGGATCAGGTTCGTTCGTCTTCGTGACTGACAGTAATCTGACATTAGATCACTGAGAGCTTTAGGTGCAGGCTGCAGATCTCCAGCAATCTGAGAGCCAAACAACCAATCAGCAATTAAGACGGATGTAATAGCTATCAGTTGATTTATGGATTATCTTCACCAGGCATCGATATATAATTTGACCGCTTAAAAAAATAATTGCACATCTCATCGGTCCAAAGCCCAAAATGCAGCTTCTTTGTCTGACCAACAGAGACAAAATTGCACCCGGAGCTGTCAATTAACAGATAAAAGCAGCACAATCCTCCAGAATAAGGTGAAACCAGGAAATTGCTCATATTTTTGTCATGATAAGAAATACAATAAATGAGAAGCCCTGATTGTGATTTCTTCTTGATTAGGACCAACACATTATGCTGTGCATCTTCCTCCATGTGCATGCACACTTGACAGCTGCAGCAGCAGTGGCTGTAGCTGCTGGGCTTTTCATACAGTAAGCATTGCTGTGTGGGGATTCTCCCTCTCTGTGCTGCACAATAGTGCTTACAGAGGCAGGGCATGACCCATGGCTTGTTGAAATATGACAATTACTGATGACTGTGCACTTCCCACCTCCCCTTACGGGTACACCTCTGTGTCGCCTGCAGGTTGGTAGATAGGTGTGTGTGTGTGTGTGTGTGTGTGTGTGTGTGTGTGTGTGTGTGTGTGTGTGTGTGTGTGTGTGTGTGTGTGTGTGTGTGTGTGTGTGTGTGTGTGTGTGTGTGTCCAGGAATACATGTGAGCATTGTACTACATGCTGGATTTGTGTGTTTCCGTTTGAAGGGCTTCCACTCGCACACACAGACTCACAGGCGCACACAAACAAAGATGACACAGATGAGGGGTCAGCACTTGTGTCTGTGCTTGTTAGAGGGATTTGCCAGCCCTGTCCTTCTACCTCTCCTGCCCCTTCGCTCCTCTGCTCCTCCTCAGAAGTCTCGACTTGTTTCTCTCTCTTGAAACTTTATGCACGCCATGCCAGCCCGCTTTAGCTCTGTGGTGACCTCAGTAAATAAATCTGAGAGCGCAGTTGAAATATAAGAATTATCATGTTGCATATTTGGTGTAAGCATTTCCTCTGAGCTTTGGGATGTTGGGCATGTGACACATGGTTTATTTGAGTGTTTTGAGGTGGGGTGTGGAGTGAAGAAGAAGTGGAAAATGGGTCAGCTGTGGTAACCTTATATATTTGATAACCATTATTCTGTGTGCATGAACAGGGAGGCACACGCACGCACACACGCACACACACACACACACACACACACACACACACACACACACACACACGCACACGCACATAAACTTAACACACCTCCTCACGTCGGCTCATCCCTCTCTCTTCCACTCACCCATCCTCACTTATGCTTGACTTACACAACTCCCCCTCCATACCTCCCTCCCTGTCAGGGAGAGTGGTCTGCCCTCGCTGAATGGGTGCTTCTAAAGATAAACCAGTAGCACGTCGCAGTGTGTTTACATGGCCGAACAAGCCAATGGGAAGAAAGCGAGAGCTGACCGTGTCAGGCCAGCTGTTGTGAATGTTCACATAAGCTTGTGCGTGAACAACCATGCACACACCCACATGAATACAGGGAGAAGAGTAGTCTCCTTATGTGACTCACACAGATCAACAGTAGTATATTAAAGTGTGTGCTTATGTGCACATATAAACCCACACTTCTGACCAGTAGCGCTAATTCTGTCTGCATTCCTGTACGTACCTTATCTACTCACACGTCACAGTGTTCCCTGCTTTGTAATCCAGCACACCCAGTACCCTCTTTGATATGTGTGGAGGTATGTGTGTGTGTGTGTGTGTGTGTGTGCGTGCGTGCGTGCGTGCGTGTGCGTGTGTGTGTGTGTGTGTGTGTGTGTGTGTGTGTGTGTGTGTGTGTGTGTGTGTGTGTGTGTGTGTGTGTGTGTGTGTGTAGGAGGGGGGATTGATGTTAGAGAAAGTGTGTGCATGCTTGCTTGTCTCTTTGCCTAACCTCTCCTTTGTGCACCAACCAGTCAGTCTGCATCTCACTCCTGTTTCAACTAACTCGTCTCAGCTCTCCTTTACGCTGCAGACAGAATATTAATTTCATGCTTTGCTGACTATGAAGTTATTGTCAATAAGCACAGGCACTGGCTTGTGAGGTTACATGAATAACATTATCGACTGGCAGGATCAATATGGGGTTCTCGAGTCAGGAATTATAGGAGCAAGAGGCTCTCGCCACTCTCTGACCAGGCTGCTGCGGCAAGTGTCTTCAGATTTACAACCAGAAAACTGAGTCCAAATGTGAAACTGCCTTTCATTTTGTTAGTGCACTGGAATTTGAAAATAAAGGCATCACAAATCTAATAGGCACTGTTAAGGCTTTTATGATGACATCTTGTGTTTTTTCACAACTGTAAGTGGTGAAGAAATGAGAAAATTGTCCGGTGAATATCATCATTTATATTTTCCTTAACTGTGTGCTAACCTTAAGGCAAGCCCATGGCAGCTAACTCTTGCTGCAAGTGAGGTTTAAGAGATAAAGGTCAATGTTAAAAGTTAGCGCGGCAGTAATACACATAGAGAAGAATCAGTGAAGTGACTCAATCATGTCTGTTAAATAGAAAGATCATATTTAAACTTTAGTTTGTAAGTTTAGTTATCATACTTTACACCCCAGCATCACAGCTTGTTGAAAAAAAAAATGCTATTTATTGATTAGAATTTAAATGTAATATTAGGTTATTTATTCTCTGAAATGTTGTAGTTTCCCTTTAAGTTTATCAGAGTAAAAATACACCTCTTTTAGTGATGAAGACTGGTTTCCTATGTGATTTGATCTTTAAGATAAAGCAGTGACAGCTGGGACAACTCATCTCAGTTTATATGAGCTGTGAACAGTTTAAAACCTTCGATTGTTAATTTTATCCTCTCAGATTTGGTCATTTGAATAATCTTCAGAGAAATGAAGAGGTAAAAGCATCCAACATTACCAAATGAAAATGAAAGAAAATTTTGGGGGGGAAAAAAAATTCTTAAATTTGTGGTTTTATGCATGTGTTTTTTTAATTTCCCTCTTTTAGGGTGCAGTGACTCTTCAGATTTACACCGTATAGCCAAAATGATGTCCACAGGCTTTGTGTGTTTTTGGTCTGGGAATGTTTTTCATGTTTTGGGTTTAGGTCAAATTAAGAGGAATCTTGAAGTTAAAGGTTTTTTTTGTCGTGTCCGTGTATGTTTCCAATTTTGTGACTATACTCTTGAGAAGAATCTTTAATCTTTTGAAATGACAGCATCTCTGTGTGAGAAATTATCTTCTGAGTCTGGTGTGAAATAACCTGAGTGGCCTGCACAGAGCTTTGACCTCAACACCATCCATCACCTTTGGGAGGAATTGAAATGCAGACCGCAGCCCAGGCCGCATCACCCAACATCAGCGGCTGACCTCTCTCATGCTCTTGTTGTTGAATGGGAACAGATCCCTGCAGCTAGTTTCCAACATGTTGTGGAAAGAGCGCCGGCTGTTTCAGTAGCATATCAGTGACCACTGTTTGGTTTGAGATGTTCAACAATAACAGATAGCGTGTCGATCAGGTGTCTGTGCACGTTCTCTGTCATATAGTGTGTTTCGTGGCCCCTTATGGGGGTCCTAACCCCAGAACGGGACCGACTGGTCTACAACACTAACAGGTTTTTAGAAGAACCTTTACTTGATTGTCCTCTCTTTCCTTCCCTCATGCTGTATTTCCTTCCTTCCCTCCTTGCTCTCACTTTCAAACCAGTCAAAGAGGACAGCCAAGAACAGCACTCCCCTCAGAGCCTGCCCTCATTTCAGAGTCCCCTTCATTCCTCTGCGTCATGAGTCATAGTTCGGGAGCCAAAGTTCGTGGATCATGACGTGATTGAATAGCCAGAGTGACACTGTGTACCGGTGTTTGACTGACAGGATTTGGAGAGATGTCAAATCTGACATCGATATTATCAGTCGGGTTAGAAGAAATACATGATAGATTACAGGAGACGGACAATGTTGAGGCCATGGAAGTGTGTGTGGAAGAGAAGTGTAGTGAGAGAGAGAGAGACACACACACACACACACACACACACACACACACACACACACACACACACACACACACACACACACACACACACACACACAGGGAATGTCCCGCAGAGCTGCACCAGCTGTGTGCTGCAGACAGAGAGGCGGCTGGGTAAAATATGAGCCCATGTGTCTCCTCATGCCCACATTCATGCTTGAGCACGAGCACGCGCGCGCGCGCGCGCGCGCACGCGCAAACGCACACACACACACACACACACACACACACACGCACACGCACACGCACACACACCTCTGCAAGTGGGTAAATGAGATGTCAGGGTCACTAGGAGCTGATGATGACATTGTCGGCATGAAGTAGACTGTAAAGTGAATAGTGGGGTGAAATAGGCCATATTTCATATGCTAGTCATAATCTATAGAGGGGAGTGGGAGAGACACCACACATGTTGGCAGGCATCACTGCAAAAAGATGCTCACGAGTCTTTGGTTACAGTAGAGGCACACAGTTTGTCAATGTTGCTGTTTAACCCTCTTTATTTGTGTTTTGGCTACTGTTGTGTTTCCACTTCAGAGTCAGTTTAATATTTGTTATCGTAAAGCTGGCAGCTCATAATATTGACGCAACAATGTCCATCTGTGAAGTAGTATTGGTATGGGCTGCTGTTGAGTTTTACGTCCGTCTTTTAAATGAATAAAGAATGAAAACAACCATGCAGTGAATCATCTGAATCCACGAGGATGTAAACTGTTACCAGGTGTGCTCAAAGAAAATTGAGGATTTTTTTTACTCATGTAAACTTGGTCTAGAAAGCAACATTGAAACTTAGGAGTCAAAATTGATCACCAAACAATAATATATGATTTAAAAGTCACATAAAATAAGTAGTTAATGTAGTCAAAGGGGGAAAATCCATTACTCAGTCTGCAATGAAAGCTTCCAATGTCATCTTGTACTCAACAATGACCAGCGGTTTCAGCTTTAAATTATTCTGCAGTTAAATAAATAAGGTAAAAAACTTCAATCACTCGACATTTTGGATGCAAAACCTTAAAACTACAATTTTCAGCCACTAACAAAAATTCCCTGCAATAATCCGTGAAGAAAACTGTTAATAGCCTGATCAAAAATCACAATAGCCATGCCCATCTAAGGTGTGGCAGCCTGAATCAAGAACACAACTCACAGTGATAAGCAAGAGTAATTAATAAACATCAAAACCCCATCACTGGTGATTTGTTCTTTTTTTTAGCTAAAGGTAAAGCATAATCTGTTCCTAAAGGAGAGGACAGAGTTGTTCAATCTGTTTGTCGCTGATCTTCTGCAGGTGATTTATTCTCTGAACATGAAGAATGAGGAGCAGGAGACGGCCCTGCAGACCTTGAGCCACGCCCACCACGATGAGCTGCACCGCATCCTGATGGAGACGTGCCACGAAGGGGAGGGGTCAGTGTTAAGGACACGCCTCCTTGAACTGCAGGGGTCTCTGGATGAGCAGCAGAGAGTGGGAGCACAGGTGTGTGCATGTGTCCGTCCTTTCACGTGTGTGTGGGTGCACTCTTACCCTCCCGATCACATCGTTCAAGGGCATGAGGTATCACTGTAATTTAATGTGTAAACTCCCAGTGGGAGCCACAAATCAAACCCACCCATAAACCCAACCTCCAACAGTCAACACATTTCAGATAGTCTGTTACTTCACCCGGTATGAGACTCAATGATTTATATCCTGCGCACCACAATAAAACATTAACATGAATCATAAATACCCACATGACCTTATTATGAGCTCTTTGGGAGAAAAAAAATATACATCCTTACAACTAAAGAAATAACAAATGTACACAGACTTTAAACTTTTATTTAGAGATGTTTATTCTTCCTCATCTGTCTGGTTTGTCTGTCATCCACCATGTTGTACTGTTTCGATTGTCATTTTCTGCTGCAGATTCAAAGCAGGTCCAACAACTGCCAACACTTACCAGCAAATGCATGAATTGTCCTTTAACAATGAATTCCACGGGTGTAGACAGGTGCAACAGAGTCCCAGTGCAGCGTATGTCAACCTGGAAAACACAGTAGAACAAGATGAATACGTTCATAGAAGGATGAACACATTATTAAACTTAGACGAGAATAGTGTCATTAAGCCACTGATGCCAAAACATGGTAACATTTACATGTTAAGTCCCCCTATTTAGTATCTATAAGCAACATACAAACAAGTAATAAGAAAAGTTTATTAATGTATTTGGGTTGTAACAAAGTCTGTCTGTGCATTAAGAAGCACTTAAAAATGTCCCTACAGTTACCTTAAAACTCCATTATAGTGGGTTACAAGATGTTTATTCAACATTTATATATTGCTTATTAGTAGGGAAATCTAATATAAAGTGTCACCGTAAACATAAAACAAGACTGTGGAGTCCCATCTCATGTTGTGTTTACTGGAAATATTTTTACCAGCAGATTTGTCAAAACTCATATCGACAAACCTTAACCATGGTGTTGGTAATACAGTAATACACTCAGTGTAAGAAGGTAAGAGACTTTTCTGTGAATAAAGTTAGAAATGCTTAATCTCATGGGTGGTGACCTCTGAATAAGTTAAAAAAAAAATTCCCGTAAAGAACTATGTATTTTTATTTGCTTACTATAAAGAAAATAATGGCTGTGTTAAATTGGCAAATTTTCAATTAATTAATTGGAATTTGTTGCTAGTTAAACCTGCAATGCGGAGCTTTTTTCTCTGCCCCCTGCCAGTGAGAGTAATTAAACAAACACTGTCAGGATGCGCTCACGTCATAGGCTCCACTGTTGCCTGTTAAGATGCAGATACATTTTGGATAAACTGATGTGTTTTACTATCAAAATGTTATCAATGCGGTCCAATAATATTTGACAAGTCTACAAGAGACGTAAGATTGAATTATTTCATTTTCACTCAAGTTAGCATAGGGCTAGTGAGTCGGCTCAGTTGGTGGGGGTCTCTGGTGCCCATAGAGCATGCCCAGTATGCATTCATCTGGCTGGCACAGGAGTGTCTCATCAGACAACTGATTTAAAAACTTTATACTGTGACATACAGAGAAATTATCTGGCAGTGATCGGCTAAATCAGCTCTGTGTGAACTCGTTTGGTTTGAATGTAATTGGTATTCATTTATGTGTAAAGGTGCTGCACTATAGTTCTAAACTCAGAGGATCTTGTAGATGGTGTTGAGTAGCGCAGCTGAATGTCCAAAAATGTGAAAAATTATTAGACTGCAGTTCATCATATTTGGAGAGTAAAATAATGTTCAAATAGGAATGTCTGCTTCGTTTCGAATTTATCTTATTTTTCAAGAAACATCACATTTTCTCTATAACTACAAAATGTCCTGTAAAATTATATTTTCAGTGCAACTCTGAATATTATTGCTGAACTGTGATTCCTGGTTACTTTAGTAGCAATAAAGAATCAGAATTTTGAAAAATAAATTTAGGGCTCCAAGCTGCCAGATCTCAACAGTGCAGGCTGGTAATGGTGCTTTTCCACACACTGATAGTTGTTTGAATGAGACTGCAAAGCTAATTGGCCTTCATGACCAGAGTTATGGCTTTTTTCAGATGTTTTATATACATGCTGTACCAATTGTTCACTGCAGTTCCTTTTAAATGAAATAGTACATTTGTAGTATGTAACTGCTGCCACATAACTGCAGGAACTTTGGGATGCTGTCATATTAGCAAGGAACAAATTGTCTGTATTTAGGACATATAGTCAGTGTGCAGTGAATTTATATGTAAGTGCAATGTGTAAATTCCTATGTGCCTGCAGGTGCAGGCCGACTTTGAGTGCTTCCGTATCCAGGCGGAGGAGAGGGAGCGTGAAACTGAAGCGGAGCTGAGAAAAAAGTTTGAGGAGAGGCTCCAGGCTGCAGAGGAAGAGCTCCAGGAGGCCAAGGCCCAGATCAGTGATGTCCAGGAGGAGAGCCTGAGACTGAGCAAAGAACTGGAGAAGGCTGAGGAGCAGATCCAAGAACTGGACACCAAATGTGAGGAGCTACAGAAAATCGCTGATGAGGAGAAAAGCAGGAAAAACGAGGAGAGACAAAGAGAAGATGAAGAGAAGAAGAAAGAGGAGGAGAGGAAAACAGAGCAGCGTGAGGACTTGGAGAGAGTAAAAGCCCTCTCAGTGGAGCTAAAGGCAGTGAAGGAGGAACGGGATCGAGGTGAGGAGGAGAAGAGGCAAGCTGTGAAAGAGGAGCGGGAGCAATGGGAGCAAAAGGTGAACGATCTAAATGAAGAGAAAGATCAAATGAGGAAGAAGATAGAGGCAGAATGGAGGGAGGAGCGGCAGCGGTGGGAAGAGAGGGAGGAGGAGGAGAAAAAAGGAATGCACAGCGCTCTGCGGGAAAGAGTGAAGAGGGCTGAAGCAGAGGGGGAAAGTCACCTGGAGAGGCTGGCCGAGAGCAAGAGAAACACAGTCAAACTGCAAGAGCGAATACAGGTGCACACACACACACACACACACACACACACACACACACACACACACACACACACACACACACACACACACACACACACACACACACACACACACACACACACACACACACAGACACAGACATGTGATATTCTCACTCATCCTGAAACTGGAGTCCAGTGCAGTGAACAGGGAGGTAAAAGAACAATTGAAATGTTGCAGCTTCCTGTCTCTGATGCACACAGCTAATGATTGTGTCGATGGGAAGGGAGAGAGGGAGGTGGAAGCAGGGAGAGATAGAAGGGGGGGGTTGCTTGTCTAACCACAGGCTGCCCTCCCTGAGTGCTATTCCCCCTGCCAACTATCTGCTAATGAGTAGTTTGAGCAGGATAGATTCGCTGCACCACCACCATTATCACCTCACGCATGAACATTAAGAAGTCCTACGAGAGCTGGCACAGAGCTGACATAAGCCTCCACAGCAGACCATTAAAGGCTCACAGCTGGGAAGATAGCTCCCTGACTCACCACATTTCATCCCACACTTCCTTTTCTAGTGCTATCCCTGTTTGTCTGACTTATGTTCTTTCTCTCTCTCTTCCTTCCCTGTGTCAAATTTGCTGTCGGGTTCTTTCACATCCTCATCTGTCTTTTTTTCTTGAACCCACAATACTCCCCTGCATCGCCTCCTTGGTTGCCCTGTACGCCAAACTCCCCCCTGGCCGTATTGTGACTCGTTCTAAGGACTTGGAGGAGGAGCTGGAGCTGGATCGGAGGTGTGTGTCGGAGGCTGAGGGCGTGGCTAAACGAGCAGAGGAGGAGCTAGCGGTCGCCAAGGAGAGGCTGCTGCTGCAGGAGGACGAGCTGCAGAGCAGAGCAGGTAGTCTGCCTCTCATGGTCTGTGTCTGCCTGTCCACCTGTCTTCTTACCTGCCTGCTGGAGGAAGCTCACAAAAAAAAAGTGAACTCAGCTGAGCTCAGTGCATTTCCATTATTCAGCAGACTCAGCATTTGCCTCACACTATTATAATATATACAGAAGATGCAACAAACCCACATTATTCATGCTCCACAAAGGCAAACAGTTTCATCAAAGTGTCATCATACCCAGTCAGCAGAAAAGCCCTGAGTTTTATTTATTCCATACGAAAGAATTTTGTTTTCGGCCCACCCCCTTATTCAGTCTGATGGAAGCCCATTCTGCCTCTGTTATACATAATAAGTCAGCGTGCTTGTATGTATGTGTGCACTTGTGTTCAACCTGGTGTTTTCTTTGTGTGTGTGTGTGTGTGTGTGTGTGTGTGTGTGTGTGTGTGTGTGTGTGTGTGTGTGTGTGTGTGTGTGTGTGTGTGTGTGTGTGTGTGTGTGTGTGTGTGTGTGTGTGTGTGTGTGTGTGTAGAGGAGCTGCTGAATCGTGGAGGCTGCGATGTGTGTGTGTGTGCTGAAATGGAGGAGCTGAGGAGCCAGGTGAGTCGTCTGCAGAGCAGGAACCGAGAGCTGGAGCTACAGAGCAGCGGCCGAAACAGTGACCACGCCCGGCAGATACGCCAGGTAACACTCACAAGATGAAAGAAAGCCGTGTGGACGTAGATATAGATATGGTTCCAAGGTGCTGAATAAATATGTTGTGTGCGTGTTTGCAGCATGCTGAAGCCCTGTCCAGTTTGCGCTCAGAGATGGTGAGAGCCCAAACAGAGGAGCTGCGTCGCATCCAGAAGCATGCAGACGATGAACGGGACAAACTGCAGAAGGAGCTAGACAAAGAAAGAGAAAGCTTGCAGAGGGAAAGGGAGCAAGAAAAGGTTCAGTTGGAGAAAGACAGAAACAGACTGCGCAGAGAAAGAGACGAGGAAAAGGATGCGCTGCGCAAAGAAGGGGAAGAGGTCAAAGAACGTCTGAAGAGAGAAAAAGATGAAGAGGTGGACCGGCTACGCAAAGAACTGGAAGTGGAGAGGGTTCGCGTTCGTTCCCATTTGGACAAAAGCTTTGAACAGGTCGAGGCAGAGAGGGCCAATGTGCAGCAGAAGCTGGAGGAGGAGAAGAAGAGATTGGTGGAGAAGGCCGAGGAGGACAGGAAGCGGTTGAAGGAGCAGGTGCGGAAGGCGATAGAGGAGGTGATGAGGAGACATGCCGCTGAACTGAACAGCGTCCAAGAAGCTCTGAGCTCAGAGAAGAAGACCAACCAAGAGGTCAGAATCTGTCTGCACACCACAGTGAGGGAAGAGTTAATCCAGACAAGGCCAGAGATGTACAAGCAATACACATATGAACAGTAGGGGCAGTGTGTGGATGTGACAGGGTCAGTAGGCAGTGACATTAATATCTGAAAGTAAGGAAGAAAAGTTAATAGACAAAGTCCACAATTAAGTGCATCTCTATGATGTGTTGCTACTGCACAATTCAAAATATGAAGATTTCTTCTGTGTGAGATCAGTAAACTTTTAGAAGATGACCTGCAAATGAAATATTGGAAAAACATAGAAGGGACGATGCAGATGGTCTGTTTTGTCCTCAAGTCATCAGACACCTGGGCTGGTTAAGCAATTTTATCAATGACCAGTCCACTGAGACCAATTTTCCACAAATACAAATACGGTAATGTTGCCATGTTAATTGTTTACATCATGAAAATCCAGATGTTCTAGTTATATCCTTCGTTCTCTGGTTTGCCCTCCTGTGGAATCCTCCAGTAACACACAGTACACATACAGTACATTGGCAAGTGTGTAAGCAATTACATTTTTGACGCAGCCAACACAAAAACATGGTTAAAAAGCAAGTATATCTCCGGCGTAGCTTGTAAGCACTGCTAGAAATATTTACTTTGAGGCACACTACCAGGCCTACATATGCAGCCTCATCATAACAGGAGGCATCAGTTAAAGGTGGAGAATAGGAGATGTGTTTACATCAATGACCTGTCTCCTGTAAAATCTGCATTTACAATTGTTTAGTGATCCAGGATGTTCGACTACTATATTTGTTATATCATCCTGTATATCCTTTATTAGCATTGGTGATATTACACTGAAACCCACAGAGCTATGTTCAGATGGTGAAGTAAGATGACAGGCTTTGTAGAAAAAGAGAACACCTTCTCCAAAATGTGCATTTTTTTCAGAACTTTAAAAATAGCCTGATGTTCAGCTGTTGAAGCCGAATAATACGGGCTTAATTATTTTGGTTTCAGTCAGACTTTGAATGTAATTATTTTCGATACGGGAACAAAACTGCTCAGAGTAATGACATTTCCTTTCATCCTGTCACACAGCAGAGGCAGTAAAACATCTCCTGCTGAGTCAGTGTGATGCACAAAATGTGTGCTCCTGTAAAATCCTCCAGACACAGCCTTAATCATTCACAGTAGTCAGCATTTTCCAGCCAAGTTTGATCCACAAACCTGATTAATAGACAAATTACCAACATATTAATAGAGCTGGACTCTCTTTTACACATTTTGGGCCTAACCTCCGTCTAATTTAGCGGTTTTAAACATTTTAGGCTTGAGAAACTGTGAAACAAAGTAATAGTTTTACTTTACAGCAGATACTGTCTTCTTCCAAAATACAACCCTACAGGTCATGTGTGAGCAGCTTTTTACAACCCACTGCTACATTTTAAAGTTAGGCAGCCTCGAGCAGTCTTATAAATATCAACAATCTGGTGTCCCAGAGAAGTGAGTTCAGGTGAAATCTATATAAAGTTTTTCCTTGTTCGGAGGTGGTGGTTGGCTGGATGGTTTCATACAACAGCGGACTGAGTGCAGGAGACTGCTGTTCAGTTCCCGATTCTAGCCACAAATTGGAATGTTTTATTTTTTTAAATTTGCCTTTACTGTTGACATGACAACAAGGGATGCATAATTTTAAGACGGTAGTAACTTTCACAGACAACATGGTTCAAGTCATCATTTTAACCCAAACCATTATCTTTACCTAACCAAGTATTTTTTATGCCCGAACCTAACCAGCGGCGCTAATTTAGGAAACATTCCTCTGAGTCGTATCTGAGAGGAAGAACAACCCACCTACTCGGTCATGTGGGTTGGAGGACTTTCTGTAACAGCAACTGTATATATCTAAGGGCCATATTTCCCCTCATTTCATTTGAATGTTCTCAAAGACCTGAGGTGGTGGAATAAAAGAGGAATTTGTAAGAAAAAAAAAAAAAAAGCAAAGATTAGGCAAATGTGTAAGAAAAAAAAAAAAATCACTTGCTCTGATCTTCTTAATTCTGTTGCGACCCCCCGGGGTGGAGGTCCTCAACCCCAGATTGGACTAAAAGAGCATGATTAATTGGTATTTTTTAGCTGTCAGTATAACTGTAGAACTTGAGAGTGATTTTATCACATAATTGGCTAGCCTTTGAGCCTTTTTATTGCGTGAGCGTCGTTATTACTAATTATTAATTAGGCTTAGTAATACGAAGATGTATGTATGGTTGTGTTAAGAGCTAGAAAGAAGAGAAATTACTGATGTAATATTAGTTTTGATGAGGATGAATATTCTTTGAAGGTTTGTGTGCGTTTGGAGGAGGAGAGGAGAGCTGGTGAGGAACTACGCAGCAGCCTTGAGAAGGAAAGAGACGAGATGAGGACAAAACTGAAAGATGCCACCGCTGAGGTCAGAAGTCAGATTACACTCACTGAACATGTATTGTTACCAGATAAAATATCAGATGAAAGTAATTCTAATATCTGTAATATGTGCTCTTAGATTTGTAGGCTGGAGTCGGTGATCCATCACAAAGACAAGAAAGAAAAGGTGGCCCCTGAAGCTGCACTGTCATGTGGACCGCAGAGCTCTCGTCTGGAGGAAGAGCTTCATCAGGCTCGGACTCGACTGGCTCGGACTCAGGAGGAGGTAGAGAGGCAGCGGGACAGACAGCAGAGAGAGATAGTGTCCCTGAGAGCTGACAAGCATCGGCTGGAGGAGAAAGTCCTGGAACAGAGCCGACTGAACACAGAGAGGAGTCTTCTCGAGCAGAGCCAGCGGCAAACAGAGGACCGGATCAGGTAGCGGCATAAACACGGACCTGCCAGACCTGCTTAGGCTTACGTTACAAAGTCTTGACTCTGCTTGTAATCCCCCACTGCCCATCACTTAAATTATCACTGGAGAAGATCAAAGTGAGCGAGCAAATCATTCAAATTGTGGCTCACAGCCACATCCATAGCATCTTCTCCTCAATCAGTGCAGTTTAATTTGAATGAGTTTAATTGACATGAAATGTGTTCACCAGAACAAAAACATGCCAAAGAATGTGAGCCATTAAATGGTGTCAGTGCATTAATGAATATTAAATCAATACCACAGTTCAAATAAACACAAGCCATTTCCAGTGACTAATGAGTCTATCCTGTCTCAGACTGATTCTACATATTTACCAGCTTATTGTTCATTGATCTGTCTATGCACACACTGAAAACAGATAATTAACTGCATTTTAAATGTGTTTAATTAGTTTAAATTTCCAGTTTAGATGTCACTTCCTTCTCCTACAAATGATATGTCAAGAGACAACATTAATGCATTTTGCAAATATTTGCAAACACACATCTAAAACCTGTTAGCTGAAAGAATACAGGTTTCTGCCCACAACTGATTTTGTGTGTTATGTCCTTTATGGTATCAAGTTATTAAGTAAAGTGAGAAATAATCACGTTAGCACCATGCATGGTAAACTTGCGTGCCTCACTCCTTGTTCTGATGCATGCCTGCAGGGCAGAGTGTGAGGATCGTCTCAGAGCAGAGTTCAGGATAGAGATGAACGCTGCTGTTGCTGAGAGCGAACAGAGATGGCAGAGCCGGGAGCAGGAGCTGGAGACCCAGATATCTGAGCTGCAGGGTCAACTGACCGAGCTGCAGTCACAGGTGAGACAACTTCACAAACTCAGTTATAACAACCCATTTATGATGTTCAGTCTCAATGTTTACAGCCGTATGGATTTACGCCATTTTGTTTTCTCGTCAATGTTCATATTCTACTTGAATAGCTGTAAAAATCAGACACATGGGGAGGAAGGTCTTGAACCAGACTTATCCATAGACTGTACTGTACTGTAGTCTCGGGGTCTGGAAAATGAAGCCAAGCGGAAGTGCTTTAAAGTGCAATACAACTGAGGGCCTCTAGGGGCAAGCTCCAAAAAACCTCCAGATCTAATAGACTCCCATTCAAAAAGTGTCAACTTCTCTCATGAAATACAAAGTCATCACATTTTTCCACGAGTGATTATGGTGTCATTATCTAAATTCATTCTTTCTGATCAGTATTCTGGTGGTCTTTCTGAAAATAGTTCCATCATTAAATAGATATTAGGCTTCAAAAAGAGGTATGTTTGGGGGCGTACCTGGTTTGATGGACTTGCTTGAGGTGCAGTCAGGTTGCCGGTGTAGGTGGGAGGGTAAAGTGCCCATGGATTGTTCTCAGTTAGATCCATTCCTCGCTCCTCCCCATCTCGTCCAAATATCGTCACTTCTGACGACGGCTCAAACTGCTGTATGGGCATTATTTGTGTTCTGAATATGAGAAAATGTTAAAATATACGAACTATAATTGATGTTGAAATTACGTCATCAAATCTTTAGTTTTGACCCACCAACAGCCCAACACCTAAAGACATTCAGTTTTCCATCATATATGATGGAGAAAGGCGGCAAATCCTTACATAGAAGATGCTTGAAGAAACAGATTTTTTTTTTCTTTTTTCGTAAAAAGTGCGTTAAAGAATTAAATGATCAGTAAAAATTTTGTTGATCATTTTTAAAAAATATATTGTTGGTAAAAGATTATTCTCACATGCTTTCAAATGACTTTTAGTGTCAAATTTCATTTAGGATATTAGGCCATATCAAACTGTCAGACTTGACAGGAGAGTCCACGAGTCGTGTAAAGTAAAATCAGTTGTATAATGTTTCTGGAGGAGCTTTGTCGAGTCTCAGAAAATGACACTGATGATGTCTCCAGGGTGTCTCAGCTTGGGCCTGGAGTTTACTGTATTATAGGAAGCCTGCATTTCAAATTGGGATGCAGAGCTTGAAAGATGTTGATGTTTACAAGGCAGGATGAGTCTGATAAGTCTGACAGTATGAAGCTGTTTCTAACTGTAGGACAAAACGTCTTCGGAGTCATATCAAAAACTGAAAGTCAGGATATTTCAGCCTAACAATACCAATTCAGTCCAACTCACGGAAGTGCAATACTAAATCACGAGTACTCTTTTAATTAGTTCCATAAGCCTGTATTGAGTCTTGGTTTTATTTATTTATTTTAAGAGAGCTATTTGAGTCTGCAAATTCTTAAACAAAAGCAACATCTTCATTCAATTCTCGCTGCAAATTTATCATCTCAGGATTACTTTTACAGCACACAGAGCCTCTAAAATCATTTTCTCACCATTTCTCACCAATGCAGGCGGAGAAAAAGATGGCGGGCCAG
The DNA here is from genome assembly GCF_029030835.1 of Brachyistius frenatus. NCBI lineage: Eukaryota > Metazoa > Chordata > Actinopteri > Embiotocidae > Brachyistius > Brachyistius frenatus. The sequence goes on from NW_027210622.1 coordinate 4,644,347, forward strand.
GGAGATGATTGCCACGGCAACCCCGAAATTGACAGGTTGAGGAAGGAGGTCCAAGACACCAAGGAGATAAACAAGAAATTGAGGGAGCTGCTGCAGGTACACACACACACACACACACACACACACACACATTAAAAAAAAAAAAATCATACGCACACTCTTTCATAGATTTTCTCTGTGATGAATAATTTAGCAGCCTTGATGAAAGCGTTGCAGGAAAGAGGCAACATAATGCTATTCTATGAGTGCGTGTATTTACTGTAGTGCAAAGATATGATTTTATGAAATGTCGTAAAAAAAAACAAAAAAAATAAATGTGTATTAATGTGTCGAAGGAGCCCCAAACGCAGTCTTTAGCTGAGGAGAAGCAAAGTCATGCCATGGCGCTGCAGGCGTTAGAGAGACAGGCAAAAGAAGATCTGCTGTCTGAGAGGAACAGACTTCAGACAATGCACCACCTGGAGCTTGGTAACACACATATGCACACACACGTGTAAACACACATGAGCATTAGCATAAGCACATGCAGGCGGTAGCACAGTCTTTTACACATACACAGCTGCATGAACAAAACGAACAAGTGTACGCACACGCACACACACACACACACACACACACACACACACACACACACACACACACACACACGCACACACACAGAGCGATATACACATTGAGATTATAAATTCAACAGTGAAGTTGCTATTGCCATGGATACACTTCACCATGGCAACAGCAGAAGGGTACCTGTAACAGTGGGCCAAATTGATTTTGTTTTCTGTATGTGGTTGTGTGTGTGCGCGTGTGCTTGTGGTATCAGATAAGCAGCGTGCAGAGTTGACCCAGCAGCACACGGAGTGGAGCAGACAGATGACCCAGAGACACATGCAGCAGATAGAAGACCTACAGGCTCAACTGCAGGCACACACACAGATGATGGCTCTGCAACAGGTGACACACAGACAGACGGACGGACGGACGCACGCACGCACGCATGCACACTACCCTCAACGACCACTGTGCTGAATATTTGCCCTGCTATGTGCACTGACAGACGTACGTGTTCACACATAAACACACACCTCTCAGTTTCTTTGTCTGCGAGTTTTAGCCTATAAATCACTACCAGCATGTAATCTGTCTCTGTGCAAACACTCAAGCAAATCACAGCAATTTTATCGCAGATATCATTATCCTCCGCGTGAATAAAATCCTCCATGCCTGTGAGATTAAGTCAGCACAGCATGTTAATGTATGTAGCAGAACTAACCATTATAAAAACTGCATTCTGAACCTAACCTTGATGCGGACTTTGACAGCGTGTATGTACTGTATATCACTCTGCTTTTGTGTGTGTGAAGGACCTGAAGCAGCAGAATCAGTATCAGGTGTTTGAGCGACAGCTGGATGAGAGTCGCTGTGCCATGATGGAGCTGAAGAGAGAAAATGCAACACTGAAGAAGCAATTAAAGGAACGGTAGGGACAGTAAAGCTGTTATTTCAACAGTAATGACACCTTTTCAGGGCGGCAACTTTTTGTATGTCAGAAAATAGTGAAAAATGCCAACACCGTTTCCCAGACTTCAAGGGGAAAGATATTCACTGTGCTGTCTGGTGCTGTCATATTAGACAAAGAGAAGCAGCAAATCCTAATATTAGAGAGGATGAAAGCTCTGAATGTTTGTTATTTTGGTTGAAAAAGATGATTAATGGACTATGAAAACTAATTTCACTTAATTTATTGTCAACCGACAAATTATTTTAAAGGTGTGATGTGTTAAATTTCCCTGTCTTGTAATACCACTTTAAAAGTCTGCCCTCAAGGTTTTGGCAGTTTGGTCTAATTTAGTGGATTCTTGCCCTGAAATGAGTAAACAGTTGCCTTTTAAAAAAAAAACATTTTACAACTAATGATTATAAAGTTAGATTGTATGAATTCAGTAATGGACTGACAAAACAAAATGTTGAGTGGTTCAGACAATAGTTCACATTTTGAATCTCCAATTTTAGCATAACAATAATATCCCAAATCCACACACTGATTACTGTTTGCAATTTATAACACATATTTTATTATATTAAATGCCCATTATTTCTACCCTTCTCTTGTACATATTGCTTCTTCCCAGGTCAGTGCAGAACAATCCTGAAGCTAAAGAGAAAGAAGAGGATAGCACAGAGAAAAGGAAGAATAGAGACGCCCAGCTGGAGGAAGAAGCACAACGTCTGAAGGAGGAAGTGGAGAAACTGAGGGTGGAGATGGAGAAACTGGAGGAGTCACAGAAACACTGGGAGGACAAGAAAGAGGAGGACATAAAAGAAGAGGAGGTGGATGAGGAGAAGAAGAAGGAGCGTGAGGAGGAGAAGAGGAGAGAGGAGGTGGAGGAGATCAGGAGGGAGCACAAGAGGGAGATGCAGACTTTGGTCTCCGAGTACAGCAGCGCCCAAACGCACCTGCAGGCTCGAATAGTGGCGTTGGAGAACGAGTGAGTAGAGGATAGACACGAGGAAGTACAGCAAACAGAGAGAGTTTGACATGAAAACACTCTGAATGAACATCAGTGCAGGTATGTGAGAAAAGATGTGTGTTTCTGTATATGATTTAACTGCAGACTGCGGGAGCGGGAGGAACGCTGCAGGAGGAGGGAGCCTCAATGTGATGATCTGCAGTTGGGGAGACTCCAGGAGAGACTGACGGAGAGAGACCAGCTCATTAAACAATTAGTGGTGAGAACAATCACACACACACCTCTAAATATTAGTTGTTCCCTCCATATTCCCTCATAGAGGTTGAACTCATTTAAAGCACAGCTGCTTCTGGTGTGTGTGTGTGTGTGTGTGTGTGTGTGTGTGTGTGTGTGTGTGTGTGTGTGTGTGTGTGTGTGTGTGTGTGTGTGTGTGTGTGTGTGTGTGTGTGTGTGTGTGTGTGTGTGTGTGTGTGTGTGTGTGTGAGAGTATATATCCATCTATCTATTTTTCTTGGATTTGTTGACAGTAAAAAAAAAAAAAAGAAAGAAAAAAGTATTATATAGTTGACTTTATTTATTTTTTTTTTTTACCAAATCCAAGAAAAATAGATAGATGGATAGATCGGACTAAATTAATTTGTGTAGTCAAAGTTTGATAAGGTTTATAATCTATCTTTTATTTATGCCATATGGCTCCATTGTAATCCAAAAACTATTAAGGAGCCACATTGTTGCACTGTATAATGCGTTCGTTCATTATAATAAACGGGGGCACTGTGGTTTACACTGATTCAGTCGCATATACACTGTCCTGCTGCTGAAAACCCTCATTAGAGCAGCAAATAGGTATAAAGACGTGACTAAAAATAGTCCCCAACATTTACATACTTTACCCCTGTTTGAATAATGTTTGATAAAAACTACAGTGCCGAGCTGTTTTCGGAAGTTATTAAGCCTTTTTTTTTTTTTTTTTTTTTTAATAAAACAATATTTTTGTGCCCATAAAACAGAGAGATGGCATTAGGCATGGTTAGTTTTGGGCTTTTTATTGGATTTGTTGACAATATGAAAACCAGAATATCACCAGCCTTATCGTTGAAGTCCTCCACTGTCACTGTACAGTACTGTAATGTGCAAAAGCAGCTAATAAAAACCTGTTTGTGCAATGTAGTGTACTCCCAAGGCAACAACTATTCCTCTCGTTAGGTCATGTAAGAAATGCGACAGTACATGTTTCTTTCCTAAACTTTGTCTCTGGTAATACTGTTAATGAAGTTTAAAAATGTAAGGTTTTGTTTAAAGATTTCTTGTGAGATCACCTTGAAGAACCCCTGGGGGTGAAGGATGTCCTCATTGTTAGGATGACTACCATCCAACTGTAATACCTATGGTTTGATCCATTTCAGGGGATTTTGTTGCTGACCCTCTCTACCCTCCATGTTTCCTGTCTGTATCTTAAATGTCACTACATCCAGTGAAGGGGAAAAAAAAAAGTAATTTCGTTTGTCCAGTTAAGAACAAGTACAGACCTGATAAACTAAGCTTCTCTGACTCTAAAAAGTAAAACCTGCTCCACAAGCTAACCTGGTGCAAAACATAATTTCAGTAATTCTTGGAGCCAGTTAAAAGTTTTGTGACCCAGAGTTGGAAAACTGCCTGTAATTTTCACAAAATATAATTAATTCAACTAGTCAGGCTGAATCTAATTGGAACACAGTCTCCATTAATCATCAGTTTTCATACATGCGTAGGAGAAAATTATATATTTTTTTAAGTGTCCTCTGACATGGTGCTGGGTGTGCCATCTGTGAGGCATGAGGCAGCTTAGCAAACATGTACACCCTCCAGATACAACACAACAACAACACTGGTTGTGAATGAGGCCAATGAAAGTCCTTCCTCGTCCTCCTTCCCTCCAGGAAGAGAGGCATCAGCTGCAGCTCCACCCTCCTGTTGCCGGGGACAACAGCACCCTCAGGCTCCGTGACAGCAAGTCCCGCCCCGGGAGCATCACGCCAACCATGAGGGTGAGTTTGTCTGTTCGGCTCATGCACATAATGCACTCATCAAAAGGAGGCTCCTTCCAGCCAGAAGGCCTCACTGGGCCGAAGCCAGCGTCTGTCTCTGCAGCGCGAGGCAGTGAAATGCACAAGCTCGCCCACTCGACAGATCACCAGTCTGTCATAACGACGCGCCCCCTCGCTGTAATGACTCCATTATGCTGCTTTTATTTACGTTACATTTGGCCAGCAAAGATACAGACTTGTGGCTGAATTATTTTTCTTTAAGAATGAGGTGTGTAGCCAGTAAAAACTGATGGTTCCTGCAGAAAAAAAAAAAAGTTTAATAACACATACTTTTTTTTCACTTTGACATAATATCAGTCTAAAACTTAATTTGAAATGTGTTGTGAGATAATGCTTCCCATGCAAAATATATGTAATTTGCAGATATGTTACACTGCAAAAGTTGTACTTTAAGTAACTTAACATTACTTATGTAAAATGACTTATTTCAACCCAAACCTTGATTCGTCCTAAACCTCACTACGTGTTTTTTAGTGTCCAAACTAAAGGCACCTTGTCGAGGCTAAACGCGACAGACACAGTATCCTCTAGTGGACTGACATGCTTATTACACACTTTGACATGATACTGGGTTGGAACAACGGACTCACTTTGTTCTGCAGCATAAAGTGTGTGGTTAAATAAAATATTCTTACCTGCATGTGAATTTGTTCTTCTCTCAGAGGAAGCGTGTGGAGTCGCCTCCTCGCGTCACCAGCATCCCCAGCGCCGGCTCCTACGACAGGAGCATCCTCCTACCCCAGTCCTCCTCCTCGTCTTCCTCCTCCTCCTCCGTCCATCAGCACTCCTCCTCAACCCTTCCCCACCAGTCCACCTCCCACCCTCAGACCTCCCCCCACTACTCCACCTCCTCTCTTCCGCACAAGCACACCTCCCTCTCCCTCAGCCAAAATTCCTCCCCCTCCCTCCCTCGCTCCACCAGATCCCGGACCTCCTGCATCCCTCCCACCCCAGCGCCCACCGCTCCTCTCCCTGTCTGCCCCTCACCTCAGACGGGCATCAGATACGTGTCCCCCTCCTGCCAGGACCCACATGCACACCTGCAGGCCCAATCAATCAGGTATGAGTGTTTTATTGTTTAGGCAGGAATGTTACAAATCTAAAAAAAAAAAAGAGGGGAACATTTTCACTTGGCTGATGTTTCTGCAAACTGCCTTCTCCATGATAAGATGCCAAAATCCTCTTAAACCAAAATAGATGTCCTCATAATTAAGGAAACGACAAGCAAAAAACGGAAAATTACAGGACAAACGTTAAGACGGAAAACATGTCTCTTACTTTAAAATGAAAGATCAAATAAGAAAAGTAAATCAATTCTAAATATCTTTGAAGTCACTGTGTGATAAACACTTTTATTGTATTGTAAAGGCAAAAATTAAAATTAAAAAAAAAAAAAATTTATATATAGAAATATAAGAAAACAATTTTTCAATACCATGAATTATTTTTCACACAGTAACTTCATATTTGGAGCATATTACATTTTTTAAAATATATATAACGGGTTTTTTTTCTCAACAAGTTAAATTTTAGACTTGTAAATGCATGATGAGAAAGCCAGCCGGGGCAAAATGACAATAATTCCCAGCGATAACATGAATTAAACTCTTAACTGACATAAACTGGATGTATGGATTAAAGTGGACATGATTAGTCTTTTTAAGCTCATTTAAGTCTGCGCTTCTGTAAGCGGCAGCACTGACCGAGTTAATAACAGCTCGAAGTCAGATTCTGAATTTTTCATGATTAAATTTTGTGCACTTAGCAGATAAGAATTTTTAATATTCGACATTTGTAAAGGATATTGAAGATTTTTTTTAATACCATCTGAGGTATTTTCCCTTTGCACTGTTTAACACAGAATTGAAATATAATTTTTTTCAGATGCAGATTTCTATTTTTTTGGTTTCTTTGAATGCAACCTAAATGTCTGTTTTCTATTTTGACTCATGTCTTGGATTTTTCTGGTTTGTGCCAATTCATTATTATTATTATTATTATTATCAAATTCTTTATATAAACAGGTAGTCTCTTTGAGATTGGGATCTCTCCTTCAAGAGAGACTTGTGTACATTAATTCATTTTCACATTTATGAAAAGCATGTGCTTTTAAAATGTCCCAGTAAAATAAGAGAATGAAACTTCATAATTTTCGGAGTTCATTTAATTTGTATGCAGCGCAGTATTTGCACTCAGTGTGAACAAGAGGTGCCGCTCATGTTAAAATGTCCTGTGACTCGACATTGTAAGCACAGTATTTAGATGTAACCAGAGAGCAGAGGTAACTGGGCAGTTTTTGCAGTAGAGCCTTATAAATAAACAACAGACAATGCTGCTTCCATCTGTTTGTTCAGGAGGACCAGCTCATCCTTTTCATACAAGATAGTGAGCGAGAAAAGAATCCCGTTATGTACTGTAACACACAGAATCAGGAGGCTTTAAGGAAGAAGCATGCATGCATATATACAATATACGATACCAGCATAATAAATCATTTCTTGATGATGTATGCATGTTTTTGGTTTCAGGCCTTTCCTTGAATTTGCATCAGAAGATAGTTAGTGTCCTGTAAATGCCAGCCGACTACGGTTGTACCGAGAAAAGCAGTTTGCAGAAATATCAGTCTTTATTGAAATAAATGCATCCGAGTCAAGCTTTCCTGTCCTCCTTTTCTGCCAACACCTCACTGGGTTTCCCCTCAATTTTTACCAGCCCTAAAAATCTCTGATATATGTGTCATAGTGAAATCAGTTGTAAATAAATAAGTGTGTGCTTCTTGTGTTGCAGGGGCCCGTACCTGGAACCGAGAGGGACAGAAGGGCTGAAGCAGGAGTGGTTCACCAAATACTTCTCCTTCTGAGCACAAACACACATAAGAACACACACAGCAGCTGCAAGTACATGTCATATACAGTCCATTGCTTCTTATACATATCGGTTTGCTTCCCACAGACACACATAAAACCTTTAAAACACAAACACAAACAAACAGACATATGGGCTCATCACCAGCAAGGCCATCTCAAACATTGCCTCAAAGCTCAACCAAAAAGTGCTTCTCAAAAACATGCCTGACCTCTTCTCAGAACATAAGGCCTGTCGGATCTTGTTTGTATAGTTTGAAATGTCTCCATATGTTGTTTTTTTAAAAGGCAGTCTTCCTTTTTCAATGCAACTCTTGATCTAATCTCATCACACGATAATTCCAGGCAAAGTACACTTCCTAAAGTCAACAGTCTCCTCGAGTATGGAAGCATTCAACATATTCAATCAAGATCCACATCAAAATGGACACACACGACTCACCATACCAAAATGAAGCTTGTTTCAATGCAAAAATGTATAATAATCTTAATGAAGAAATTGAATAAAATATTTTGTTTTTTTTAAGAGCTTCTTTGTATACTGGCATATGTATATGGCAAAGAAACACACACCCTGAGACTTTTGCGTTGGTGTACCGAGATTTCAGGAAAACTGGAGGATAGTAGCCTTAAGTGGAGACTGTGATGGAACAACAGACACACAAAAAATCACATTAACTACCAAGACACTGACAGACAAAAAGACCAAAGAGAATATTCACTCTTTGGAGTCCAGTAGAGCTGTGGATCTGCTGTTTTCTCAGGCTGCTCAGCTCCCAGCTAGAAAAACACACACACACACACACGAAATGGAAACACACCAGACACCGTGGTTCTCGTGTCCCAGCACAAGGCGTGGCGTCATCGACAGTGTTTGATTTACCTCACATAGAGAACCTCTCCAAAGGTCTTCTGTGGTTTATTTTCACACGAGCTTAATGGGGCTTTCCCATGTTAGTGAGGTTACAATTCACAAAACTCTTCATCATATCACATAAATGATTGCATAAGTACCCAGTGGGTCTAGTTGTGGCTAATTCCATGCAAATCAAACCGTTTCATGTCATTGCTGCAAAAATCCTATAAAAATACAAAATTTCCATCATATCCTAACAGATGCTGAGAGCTTTAAATTCCAGTAATGATATCTTGACCTATGATCATATTATTGTTATCGGCCAACATCTGTTATTTGTTAAATCTGACAGTTGATTTATATTGTCTCAGTTCAGTAAAGATAAACATTACTGTCTGAAGCAGGGAAACTAAAATGTTTCACGTCCTCTTGTAACATAGCAACACATTCAGAACTATTATTTGGTGGATTTTTAATCTACATTTCGAAAAGTTCAAACTCTGCATGGCACAGAGGTCAAACTTCCTGCCCACAATATGTTTGACTGTAAACTATTAAAGGTCCTGCCAGTATATTGGGCTACATTTACATATTTTGAAATGCTAGTTATCAACTGATTAAACAATTGTTGATAGAAGAATCGTCTATTGAAAGTACAAATTTCACCATTTCTCACATTTCAGCTCACAAAGACGCTGTTTAAAACAGAGAAAAGCAGCAAATCTGACAACCTACAGTAGAATGAGAGTATTTAGCATTTTTGCCTGTTTTTTTTTTATCATGTTATTGCCTGATTTAACGATTTAAGTTCCACTGATCAACTAATGCATTAAGTGTTTAAGCCCTAACACACTGCAGAAATTGTGATCGCAGTAGCACTACAAACATCCGTAAAAATCAGAAACCAAAATTTATTAAGAGCATTTTTTCTGCATTCTGCATGCACAAAAATGAATAGTTAAAAATAAACGAGAAATAAGATCCACTAACACAAGAATACATCGTGTTACCATGGTCCTTTTAATAACCTTTGTGATCTGACAGTTCAGTGAACACTGCACTCTATGTCACCTTTATCTTTGCTAGGATGTCAGGAGGGGATCAATAGGAGTCTTTGTGTCAAGAGAGGATGACCCAGATACAGTTGTACCTTCTTCAGATGAACAAACTAAAAAATGGGAGCTGTCTCACACTTCATGTGTGAAGCGCTCACATACTACTGAAACATGGGGCAGTTCTGCAGCGCCTCTGTGGCAGAGCTGTACTGGAGGACGTTGTCATAGAAACAAGTGAGCTCCTCTCGTATGTCCTTGGTACCCCTCCCTCCGGTGCCCCGGTACTTCATGGAAAGTAGCTTGGAGCACAGGTAGTGGAGCCACAGCACGTTGGTATGGGGGTGGTAGTCACTCCAGTTGTTACTGAAAGAGACATAAAACAGCGGATCAATAAATCAACACAGTAACTCTGAGATGATATTGTAAATGAGCACCATCATCAACAACAAAAATGGTTCAAGTTGATTGAGGTAATAGTTCAACTGTTTGGGGAAGGAAAAACAAGAGGGGTTTCTAGATGGAGCTTAATATTTAATAGACGGATATTAGAGAATTTCTTCTCCAGATCTTAGCAAAAACAGAAGAAGCATATTTCACAAAATGTCCTTCAAACATGTCAAAATGAATAATTCATAGAACTCAGGCTAACAAACTGTTTTCTGGATGGCCCCTATAAACTTAATATCCCATCACACAAATCATTCTTATCAAGCATGTGTAAAAGAAAAGCCTCTAAATGTATAGATGACATGTTGATTCATCACATAAAAATTATTCATATTAACAGCTGTGAAAATTTGTGTCTGGATTTCAAACTTGTCAGGATTATTAAACTCCTTGTGAATTTGTCCTTTCTTTTTAGCTAAACGTTGCTTAACAACATAAACAATAGAAAGTCTCCATATAAATACTTAACTAAAGTATATGTTATTCAAAATAGAAGTGGGGTTTGTGAAGGGTGACATAATATAGTATCAAGTTCTTCCATATGCATTTCATTAATCTGCTCTATGTGACACCTTCACAGCACAGTTTCTGATGCATACGAAGGACTGACCCGTTCTCCTGTCTCATCAGTCTGTAGATGTCAAACTGGTAGTCTCCCTGACCCATGAAGAGCTCTTCGTCGTTTGCGATATCACAGGAGACTGTCAGATCATCTGGAGAGAACAAAATACGTGCTGTTTTAACATGGCCACATGGTATATAAAGGTGCATAAAACAAATCAATCAAATATGAAAGTAGGCAATCGAACAATTCTGACCTATTTCCAGTCTGGAGAGAGAATAGTCGATGATGCGGACCAGCACCCCTTTGGTTTCCACACCGTGGGTTGTTCCATTCAGGAGGAAGCTCCCCATCTTCTGCCTGGTTGTTTTGACCAGCACGTTGCCCCAGTGGAGGTCCCTGCGGTAAGCAGCACAGCGGGAGATAAAGTTCAAGACCGTTACAAGACACCGACAAACAATTCATCACACTGACACCACATATAAACCAGTGGAGTCACTCTGACACTTGGCTTGACTGAGCGCCACATTTTCCACCTGCTGCAGCTTTTAGTGTTAAAGTGGATCACTTAAAGGAAAGTTTCAAAGTGTTTGTTGTTGTTTCTAGTCATTAAAACATCATACCTGGTGGTATATTGTCCAGCTAAATTTATTTTAAATGACAAAGTTAAGGAAGCTGCTTGCATGTGGATTATTCAGTGGTAAAATTGTGGTGACAGAACCCCATGCTGCAGTTTACAACTACACGCTCTGTAGACCCAGTTAAACACACACAATTCAAAAAAGTATGAACATAACCTTTGTATCTATAGTAACTAGATCTTAAACGATTATTCAAATAACAGAGAGTACACAGATTAAAAGACAATCAGCAAACATTAATCTGCACAAATTGTGACAACTGATTAATTAGAGAAAAAAAAATGTTAAGCAAGAAGGACAAGGACAGGACATTTGAATGCATCTTTGGGCTCTGGGAAACTGTGATGGACATTGTTTCTGCTCTGAAATTTTAGACTTTACAATGTTGTGTCCAGCTCAGTAGTGCCCAATGAATGTCAATGTGTCTCTGTCTGTCTGTGTGTGTGTGCGCGTGCGTGCATGCGTGTGTTCTACCTGTGTTCAAAGTGCAGTTCCTGCTCAGCGACAGCCATGGCAGCAGTAACCTGATGAAGGATGCTCTTCGCCACCACTAAAGATGACAACTACACAACACAATGGAAGCTTAAATTAAAGGCTGCATTTGTACTTGCACACACTAGTCACACATTTTTGATTCATAAGATAATGATTAGAAAATATAATTTGTTATCTATTAATTCCAAATAATACACAGCATTTACAGAAGCTTGTCTTTTAGATGTTTGGTACCTTCTTTTAGCATTACCTCTGTTTCACATTTAATTATGATCTAACTGACAACTCCAGACATTACTAAGACATCGCTACATTCATGTTTGAGCACATTTTCACAACCAGTGTGCAAGAGTGACGAGCTAAATAAGTACTAAGAGTAGAGCATGAGCTGCTTCAATTTAGACCACAGAGAAATTACAGTATTGTATTTTCATTCCATTTAAAAGTAGCTCCATCTCAGGGTTGTACATTTATCTTTTGTGTGCTGTAGGGAGAAATGTTGTGAACAGTCCCTGACATGTCATCTCGACAGCGGCGCGGGGAGGTACCTATTTATCTGTCATTCTGATGTGACAAGCCTACCTTTCCATTGCTGTTCTCCAAGTCACTGCCTCCGAACTCAAACTCCAGGATTATGAATATCTGATCCTTTTCAAAAAAATCTGAGCAAAGATGCAAAAATAGACCAGATGAAGCAGACGAAACACTCAGCCTGCTCCTCAAAAAGTTGTGAAAGAGCCAGATGGTAGTGTCAAACCTATGGGGAATCAATTCTACTTTTTTGTTCTTTGTTAATTGCAGACAATGTAGTAATAAAAAGTCACAGGAAATGAAACGCCTCTTTTAGTTTCACTACTGCAACCTCAAAGACATGTTGTGAAAAAAATCTTTCCCTCACTGACCTGGTCTGTCATTCTCTGATCCTTTTCGTTGGTTAAATGTGTCCCAAGTATTCAGCAGATCTGGAGGGTAGCAGCCTTTAACACAGTGAAGACTGTGAGGGAACAACATAAAGTCACATTAACACCCAAAACTAGAAGCTCATTCAAGACAACAGATACATTTGGGCCTTCTTTAAATTGAAATTGAAAAATGTGAGCGTAAATGAGACACTAACAGACAGAAAGAGAATACTCACTCATTGAGTCCAATGAAACCGTGAGTCTGGTTGTGCTGCTTCTCTTTCAGACTGCTCAGCTCCCTGATAGAAAAAACAAAAAACAAAAAAAACACCAGCGCTGTTCATTAGCGCTGCTGAGCTAGATTACTTTGATGCCAAACATTCAGACTCTATAATCCTGGTATCTTAGCAAATGGACTTGTGTGGTGTGTAGTGGTAGTTTGGCCCTGATGTACTACATACTTTGAGATTATAATCTCATGCAGAATCTCTCCAAAAGTCTTCTGGTCCTCTCCGTTCACCTTCTCACTGCCCTCTATTGGAATAATCTGAAAATAAAATATTTCACTTCAGAACAGACACACATGAACATTTATCACAAATCTTCATTAATGAACACCTACGTGGTTTCTTGTTAGTGTCATTTTCAGTTTGGAGAAACTGGAGAATAATTTCTGACCATGGCCATATGTGCCCTGCTCAATGTAAAAGGACGAGCTTTTCCTCAAACCTCTGGATCCTAATCAGTCCCTTCTGTTTTTTTGTGATTGTTGAGACCCAACAATCACCATCCTCCATTCTGCAGCAGTCTTTTACAAATTAAACTGAATTATTTTGTGGAGGTTTTTTGAGACATGTTTGTGGTAAAATTGCAACAAAAAAAAGGCAAGTTGGGGAAAAATACCACCCAATGAAGAAAGTGTCATAATGAATCAATTCTTATAATAAAGATAATATGCATACTGCACATCGCAGAAGCAGCTGGAAATATTTGAGTTCTCACTTTAAACTCAAAGTACCTTTGGCTGAAAGTAAAAAAAAAAAAAATCCTGAGTTATATAGAATAGAATACAAATGCTTCACCTAGTGTAATGATGTCATCATCAGAGCTTCTATTGAGCAACTTTTCTGCAGAGAAACTGCTGAAATTTAACAAAATTGCAAGGTACCATAGAGATTGATTGAATTTAGATTAATAAATGTGATTGAAAGATCAGGATTTCTAATCACCTTATACACCTAATACGCCCTTCTCCAGTTACTAAAATTAGCTGAGGTGTATTGGAACAGTCCAGCACAATCATTTCTGACCAAGAAGGACGTCATCATCCTCTTTGAACCTACAACCCAGTTGAAACTGTAATGACTGCATAGTTATGATACAGGAAGGTACTATACCTCTAACAAAAAGTGATACACATACACACACACAAACACATACTTTGAGTGCAACAGTGTCTCCTGAGGCATTGGTGGTGGAGAACACCTCACCGAAGGTCCCCTCTCCGATCTTCACACACCGTTTCATGTGATGAGGGAGAATACACTCCTCCCAGGGCAGAGGATGCTGCTGGCTACACTCAGCATACACCTTCTCTGCATCCGACAATTCTGCATCTTCACAGATAACCTGTAACAAAAGACAGAGGAGAGGGAGGTTACACACACGTCCTCAGATTGGAGATCAGATGAACAAAAAAACATTCACAGTCAAACACAGTCTGTAAAAAGTAGTAGAGGGCTAAAAATAATTTGTATTGTTTGTCAGACAGCAATTTTACAGTATTTTGTAGTTACAGATGGGAGTTGCACCTGGGAGTGGTGGCTCAGCAGCTGTGACCGGAGGTGTTTGGGGAGCGGACACAGCTCAGGCGTGCCAAACAGGTCTTGGCTGACGCCTGCCAACTCCGACCTTCCAGGAGGGCCTGACGGTGACCGACGTGAACTCCTCGGAGTGACCAGCACTAATGAGAGGGAATGAGGGAGAACAGAGCGGTCGAGCCAGTCATGAGGACACCTCTACTTGACCTGTGAACTGGCAGGCTGATTAAACACTGTGGTGTGTATTATTACCCATAGCCCTGCGATGCACAGAGAGGGCAGCTTTGAGTCGGCTCCAGGTGTGTGTGTCAGGTGTTAAATCAGCCAGCAGAGACGAGAAGTTGAGCCGACTTGCTCTCACTGGAGTGGAGAAATTCATGGCGGCTCCCAACAGTTCCTGCACACCGAATGCACAACACACATCTTAAATCCTTCAGTCTTTCAATACGGTTGAGGACTGAGGCAGAAGAAAAGCAATATCTACACACCTGAACCAAATAAGCACCATGTTCAAGTTCAACACAAACAAACATACTTTGCTCAGGTCTTGTCAAGACGTTGTTGTATTTTGTGGTGCTCACAGCAATGAAAAATTAATCGTATTTGAAAAACTTAAAAACTATTAGGGCTGGGAGATATGGACAAAATCAAATATCATAATATTTTGCACCAAATACCTCGATATCAATATTCCAACAATTTTGTAGGGTTGACTGGTGGTGCTTTCACAACATATTCATACAATATGATTTTGATAAATAATGATCAGGAGTGTGAATATAATGACTCAGGCAAATAAGGCAAACATCCAGAACAGTCTGGTGAGTTTAGAAAACGACATCAATTTACTGAAATGCAAACTTTCAAACCAGGAAAAGACAACACTTTAAGCCATATTATGATATCCAAAATCTAAGAGGATATCTAGTCTTATATCATGATACTGATGTAATATATTGCCCAGTGCCTAACAACTACACACATTTCTAGAAATAGCCCCAATACTCGGTGAGTGAGAATAATTCTTAATCTTTGTTGTAAACTGTTTTTAATCAGGAACTTTTACTGTGAAGGTACAAACTAATAAAACGATGGATCCTGTACCAGGAAAAATATAGTATTGTTATATTTTTCAAATACTTTAATCACAAAAACAAAACCACTACCATTAGAGTGCATTTAGGTGTATTAAGACTCAAGTGACACCTCTGGTCAACCAGACTTTTCCCTCACAACCAAGGCAGCAGGGCTGCAGCCAACAATTACACCAATAATAAAGTAATCTATATCATAATATTTGACCTAAATATGAGTCATTTAGTGAAAACGGCAATCACTAGATGCTCAAATGTATGTTTTCTCATTGCTTATTTTGTCTGACAGTCAACAGACTTGCATTATAAAATTTTCAATTATATAAAATGTCAAAAAGTATAATTAAAGCCTCAAATTTTAAAGGCTTTAACCATCAAATGCTTGTGTTTACTTCATTATTAACAAAACTGTCACCCTTAATCGAAGCTGATGTTCAATAACTGGACTTGAAGCTTCAGCAGTACTTTGCTGTTTCTTTGTGTGTGTTGTTCTCACCCTCGGCTCTTTGTGCTGTGCAGAGATCAGCTCATTTATGCTGTAGTCTGCAGCTGTCCTGCTCCCGAAGATGTGTGAGCTGCCGCTTCCTTTGTTTTTCCAACGGCTCACGCTCATCCCACTCACACATACCTTCCTCGTCGTCCCTGGTCGGTCTTTAGACACGCTCCTCCTTTTCTTATCTTTAGGAGCTTGAGACATTTTTTGTCTTTTGGGGACAACGTCGCAGGAGTTCTTCACAGCTTGTTTGTCTGAGATCATCTCAGAACTAGTTGAGCATCTTTTTTTCACTTTCATGGAAGAAGTGTCTTCATTAGAGTGATTGGAGTCACTCTCAGACTGGCGCACAGTCTTTGTCTGGTCATCACTGGCCGAGTCTGACACAACTGTGGGGGGTTTAGGTCTGGCATCTTTGGGATGCAGTATTTCTCTGAGTTGCGATAGCCTCTTTACTTTGACAGTAAGTTTGTCTTTTAGACAGATCTCCTTCAGTGATGTTGCGAGCCGTGCTGCCTTTTCTTCCGTCTCTGGGTCAGTGGACTGAGTCTTGGCTACTGGACGGCTGTTGTTCTTTGACACCTTCCTTATCTCCGTCTTGTCTCCTGAACTTTTCATATCTTCTGGCTTGCCCATATTATGCGTTTGGTCATTTTCGTAGAAAGACAAATCTGCCTCTTTCTGCTGTGTGAAGCCTTTGAGTTGTGTCAAAGTCAAGTTGTTGATCTGAACTGAGCATTTCTTAGCAAGACATCTGTTCTTTGCTGCTTCCACCTCATCTGCAGTGAACAGCGGTTGCACAGTGCTATTGGCTGTCATCATTTCAAAGCTGCTGTCTGTGTGGTGGGTAGATTCCACAATCAGCACCGACTCTGACTGCTCAATGGATGCTTTGATGCCCGAGTGTTCAGCTGACTGCCTATATTCAACTACAGGTGAAACGTTGGAGCTGTGACTGTCAGTTACAGTAGCTGCTTCTTCAAAACGATTTACTGACTGTAAACAATCACTGCTTTTATCATTTGTCACGGATACTTGGATATTATGTGATGCTGTTAGAGAACGTGACAGATCAACAGTTTGACTGCTGTCCACAGACTGAGGCTGGTTATGGATCGAGCTTAAATGTTCCAAACAGGATGAGTAGATTGTTTCACTGCAAAGTTGAGTGACAGTGAGGTAGTCTAATCTTTCTAGCTTCACTGTGCAGCGCTCGGCCAAACACTTCTCCTTCAGAACCTCTATGAACCACTCCAACACAAAATTGCTGCTTCCACTGTCTGTAGGGAACAGAATCACACTCGGTAAATCCTCCCCATGCTTGGTCTTTGAGTCTTCGCTGTGGCTTTTGGCTTCTTCACTGGAGCTACTTCTGTTGGGCTCCAGAAATAAATCAACAGCTGGTTCTGCACGGTGATGCTGGTGCGGTTCGTTCTGCAGCTTCTCCCCTGAGTGGAGCCCAGTGAGTGACGGTGGGGAGACAGACTGTGCAGGTGAATTCAGGTCTTCTGGAAATGAGCTCAAGACATCTATACAGCTTACCGAGACGGATGGGAGAGTGGATGGCTGATCACAGATGGGAAAGAGTTTAAGGTGTCTATGATTGCTGAAGGCTCCTGCTGAGGGTGTAGAGCAGAAGATGGGTTTCCTGGGACTGTGATCTGCCGACTCGTTGAGAGACATCTCTCGGAAGGGGTGGGTGGCAAAGGTAGAGGTCCCTGCAGCAGTGACAGAGTTCTCAGCACTAGACGACCCAAATACTGGACGGACCCCCCTTCTCCTGGTAGGCCGCTGAATCCTACTGGAATTATGCGCTCCACCAGTAAAGTCATCTGAAGAGCTGAGTAGACTGATCACAGCTATAGGGAGTTTGGGTTTAGTGGCAGCTGCACGCCTGCGGTGGGTTACAAAGCGGCCGGCTGAGGAAGGCTGAACACTGAGAAAAAGAAATAGAGGAGGAAAAGAGGTAAGGGTTAGAGAAATTATTAATAGGACATATATGCAGCTGGCAATCCGCAGCTCTGTAATACAGGTGTGAACAACCTGACAAAACACTTACTTTGAGTCTTTCTTCATTTTAACTGAAAATCTAGGGTGTTTCGGTGCAGACGTTTCTTCCTCACTGTCACTGGTGAAAGAAATCCGCTGACCTTTCTGCCTCGTCAAAACTCCTGGTGCAGACACAAGTCGGCTTTCTCTGTTGACGCGCAGACACAAACACAATTTCAGAAACAGACACAAAACGTATTTATGCAACTGAGTAATTTTAAACAAGCACATGGCTTTACGCAGCCATGAAAATGTGACCTAGCCAATGGACACCAAGAATTGTCCCAAATCAAACTTTATGAGTTAAAGTAGAGACTGGGGACACAATGAAAATATGGGTCTGCTGGACCCACACAAGCATCTTTACACATACACATGAAAGGAAGAGCAACTTCAGAAACTCATCTGCTGGTACTGTTGTAATGACCTGAAAAAACAAAACAAATCACAACCACAAAACTGTGCCCATGCTCGGGAACTTTGTCGTTATCCTAAATGTGTTCTGGTCATGCTTGCCAATGCACAGACCTGGTTGTCTTTGTCTGCTTGAGGCGAGGAGAGAGCCTCCTGATGTTGTCTTCATCACTGTTGGTCTCTGTCAGACTTAAACCACAAGATTTTCTCACGACACAACCTGCTGCTCTACGACTGGAGACACGAGTCTTCTTCCCTCTTAGGAAAAATGAGGAGCATGAGCAAAGGTCAGGAAATGAGACATTAAATGATGGATGTATTATTCATCCTGGACAAAATATTACTAAATCCAATTAACAATATAAGCAATGACTGTTATGTTATGGACCACTCAATTTCAAAATCTATATCAATGAAATGTGTTCACAGACCTGGTTATCTTGCTCTGCTGAACAGGTGGAGGATGAGGATGAGAGGGGATGAAGATGTTCTCCTCATTGCTCATATGTACGTCATCACAACTCCTCTCGGTCAAACTATGCACGGCTTTCTTCTTGGCAGGACGCTTTGCTCTACGACTGGCAACACTATGAAATGACCAACAGATGAAGACTTGAGGGGCAGTAAAGACATTACAGAGATATGTAATAGAGGTAGGATAGTTTAGTTTATTGTCAACACTAACATTAAGAGACAGTGAACTTCACTATCATTTTTTTTTTATATGTAATTCCCCCCCAAGCAGATTTTCCTGCCCTGGCTATGCTTTAAAAACCATAAGTCATAAATCTTGAATGCACCTGGCAATTTGATTTATTAAATCATATGAAACAATGACACTTGGCATCCATGTGTTGATACATACTGACACACTAAAGATCCTAAGACTATGCTGTATAAAATGTTTTCCATCAACCCTCGTTTCTACAGGACCCAATTTAGAAATGGGGATTTCCGAACTACAGTTTTGTGTGGTTTATGGCCACCATGTACATGATAAACTAAACCCGAATAATAACAATGGTTAAGCTGATTTTTTTTTAAATTATTATTATTAGACTGTAAGAAAGACAAAAAAATGTTCAACAGACTTGACTATTTTCGATTTAATCATACCATATCCTCTTCGGTTTTGGGGCTTCAAAGACGGAGACGTCCTCTGTGGAGGCGGTGCTGTCGAAGGCCTGCTTGCGGTCGTCGGGTAAAATCCACGCGGACACCTTTCGCCTCTGTTTCCCGTACGTTTTCAGATATAACGGCCTCGACGGCAACATGTTGTAAATTACAGCTCTAACCGTGTTAGAGCCAAAAATATAACCGGAAAAGAAGTGTTCGGAAGCATTTAACGTTGCTAACTTTTACTAACTGGGGAAACAAAACTAACCAATCAACAGTTTATTCACAGCAATCGACAAAATGTATTCAAACTCGATCTAAAGAGCCATTTCCGTAATCAATTACTTTGCCAGCATCTTTTCAGTGTTTCGTCCTTTTCTGTTTTGAATCCTCCGAACGCTCCACACCCGCTTCTTATTCAAACTACTCGACGCCGGTGATTGGTCAACAGCCTGTGATGATGTGAGCACAGCGCCACCTGGCGGTTTGGAGTAGTTGCAGCTTGGACATGGGGGAGAGGAAGAGGCTGGCTGCAGCAGTGGTAGCCAAACAGAGGCCCCTGGGCCAAGTCCCGCCCCTTCGTGGAAAATATAAGGCCCCACAATCAGAGCTGAAGTTTTTGCTTTTATAGTTTACATCACCATAACATAATATCTATAAATCTCCTGTAAGTAACAATATATGTACCAGGCTTGTGTTAAATAGCCTACCAATGAATATTACCATTACTATCTGATAATGGTCAGTAATTTGCATGTTAGAAAAATATTATAGTTGTAAAGTATTGATGAAGCAATATAGCAAACATACACTGATTAGGATAAATAAAGTGAAGTAGTACACCGCTATCAACCACGGCATTTACTTTACTCAAAACAATATTCAGGAGCCATGATATCTACATGATACATGATATCTTTATGGAGGTTAAAGTTGTTTGTGAAGTGAAACATTTGGATAATTATTGTAACATCTTTACTGTCGTGGTTAAATTTCTCTTGGGCCAGGATTTTGGTAATTGCACGACAGTAGGGACTAAAAACTGAGATAGCAAATGGCAATAGTGGGAATGCATTCCTTTGACATACACAATGTAGTAAGTAAGTGTAACCACCAGGTGTCATCATTATATTAAGCTGTTATGTGAATAAGACTGTTTACAACAGTGGACCACAGAATTTTGTTTATTCTAACATCAAAGGTTAACTATTTGTATCACAACTTTAACAAGTGTCAGACCTGTCTCAATTGGACCCGTTGAGGCTGCAATGTTAAACCGTATTAGCATATTTCGAATGAGTTAGCAATAATTGTAAAATACACTTAATTGAAATGTGGTCATTAGTTTTAGAAGTATCCTTGTTGTTAACTGAAGTGGGAAATTGTGACCAGTAGATAGCACCGGAAGAAAGGTCAGGAGGTCAGTAGGTCAGAGCATCTTTATTATTTGAGTTAAAATCATTGGGAAGAAAATAAAAATAAAAGAGTGTATGATGCCAGAATAAATTTGTGTACCTTTGCATTAGACTTAAACTTTCTACACTTTGCCCGGAGAAAACGATTTCTGGCTAAAGTCCAGAAATGAGTTGTGTAGAATTAATGCACTTATTGTAAATATTCTGGGAGGAAAAATTTCAATAGTCCTGCCTTCTGCTGGCTGAAAACTGAGTTGTATAAAATCTCAGAAGGCCACAGAGCAGAATACTTTAATGATGTGTAGCATTTCAGTAAAGGCTATTTTGGAGTTTCATATGAGATACTAGACTTTGAAGACTCTGCAAGATGAATTTCATAACATACAGACATGAGGAAGCAGTTATGGGTCTAAGTTAGGGGAAACAATTAAACCAGTTGTAACCACGCCTTTGCTTTGAAAAAGAATTGGCAACACTGCACACAATATTTAGATAGTAGTCTAAAAATGAAAAACACAAAATCAGACACTAACAGCCATCACGTGCCTGAACAAGAAATTACATTTTTAATACATGTGAAACTCATGGATTAAACAGATTTTACTCTGACATTTTATAATTTGTTACTGATTTTTTTTTTTTTAATTTAAAGAAGAAATGTATAGGTACTACAAACCATTATGTGTTGAAAATTAAAAACTACAAAATAAAGTAACAGCAACAATATCCCACATTTAAACAGTCAAATGAAAGATAAGAACTATGTACAAAATTACTACACTATCCTCTTACAATCCTATTTTTCTAAATGATGTCTTCATTTCGGCTATGTGTTTGCTACTGTGTTATATTTTAGTATATGCCACAGCTATTCAAACTTAAGCTTTATTCTTTTATCTCATACTTGTTAACCATCCCATAGCAGTATTATATTGAAATTTCTTCATATTATATCGAAATAATACCCAAATTATGTTTGATTGTTCTTTGGTCAAAAGGGCCAGCTCTGTCCTGGACAGTCCTCTGGACTCCATAGAGGAGGTGGGTGAGAGGAGGATGTTAGCCAAGCTGACATCGATCATGGACAACACTTCTCACCCTCTCCATGAGACTGTAGGAGCTTTAAGCAGCTCCTTCAGCGGCAGACTGCTGCACCCTCAGTGCAGGAAAGAGCGCTACCGCAGGCCGTTTGTTCCGACGGCTGTCAGACTTTGAACACCACCCTAAAATAACGCTGCATTGTTCATTTCATTACCTGGCACTTTTTCCATTCATCCTAAATCGTATTTTTTTGTTTTTGCTTTGTGGATCTAGTGTGTGTGCGTGTATTTATTCATTGCGCTCATTTTTTTTTCTAAAATAATTATTTTTATCTATCTTATTTTACGTATACGTATTTTAATTTTTTTCATAGTGTGTGCACCTTTTTTGTGTTTCTATGCTGCTGTGACGACTAAATTTCCCCACTGTGGGATTAATAAAGTCTAAATCTAAATCATCTAAATCTAATCTGCATTGTTGCAACTTTACATAACTTCATATTAGTATAAATAGGCTTGTAAAATATCGGTATTTAAATCTGATATGCGATTTTGATCTGGAAAAGCATTAAATCACACCAGTGATTTGGCACAAGTATGACACTGGTCTAAAATAGCGTGTTTTGCTTTTTAACTTAATTCCTTCCAGAAACATAGAAAACTTCACAGTTTGCAAACGTCCCTCAGTTGAATTTAGATCAGTCATTTGACGCTCCAACACAGGTTAAAGTGGAGATGATAGGCTTACAGCTCTCTTGTTACACGAAGTAAAAAAAAAAAAATTAAAATTAAAAATTAAAAATAAATAATGACGGAGGAGCGTTTGCTTCCGGAGCAGCGTCTCACAGTTCCCCCTGTCGGACACCAGCGGCATCTGGGAGGGAGGAGAGAAAGAAACAAGCCAAGAGAGAACGGAGGGGAGGAGAAAAAAGACAGGAGCGCAGCGAGGAGGACGTGAACCCGCCGGAGAGGAGGTGAGTGATGTGGTATGCCGAGAATTTTCGCTTGAATACCGGGGGTGTTTCGCTAGTTACGGTTTGCTCTCTCAACCTAAAAAAACCCCGTAACTTTCCATCTTCTTTTTTGGCGACGCATTTTTTTATGGCTTTTTGAGGGGCCCTGCTGTGTTGTTGCAAACAAATCGGGAAGGTGGGGGAGAAGAGACCCGGGGAGGCTGCTGCGGCGGCAGATGGGAGGGGTGTGTGTGTGTGGGGGGGTGCATTTACAGGACCCGGCGTGCTGCTTTGACTTTTCCTCAAGAGATTTTTTTTTAATTTTTTTTATTATTGGGTCTTACGCACCTCTGCACGAGCTCTCACGTAGTGTCAGGGAACGTTCATGGAACGTGGTCGCGAGCGGACTGCCGCTGGTCGCCGCTTCGCTTTGACGTCCGCTGCTTCAACTCGACCCGCTGTGGCAGGCAGGACATTCAACGGAGGCGCATGAACGTACGCAGACAAACAAACCTGTAAAAATAATAACATTTGTGGACGCTCACGATGCTTTAAAACGGGCGGTCGTAATTCACGCAGAGGGGCCCCGCGCGCAGGTAAGTGGTTGATAAACACAACACCGGTCGACCATTAAACTTAACCAACCACAGTACAAAAACAAAAGCGGTTTTATGCCCCCGCGTCCCTAAACACCTTAATATATAGAGTAGCTGATCAGTTTGTCACTTTTTACTGGGCTTCTGTATATTAACAAATGTCATGCCATTATGTCAACCTCTCTGAAATATGAAATTTATATTGAAATTTGAAATGTCATGCCACTATGTCAACCTCTCTAAAATATGAAATTTATATTGAAATATGAAACGTCATGCCATTATGTCAACTTCTCTAAAATATAAAAATTATATTGAAATATGAAATGTCATGCCATTATGTCAACTTCTCTAAAATATAAAAATTATATTGAAATATAAAATGTCATGCCATTATGTCAACCTCTCTAAAATATGTCATTTATACCCCACCAGTGAGTTTTAGTTAAATTTAGGGACCATGCTGAAATATTGCATAGCCTATACAATTCTAAAAATAGGCAACTTCTCCCTTTTGTTTTTGTAAAGTCAGCAGGGCTGCGATTTAAAAATCCATTATTGGTGTCAAAGATGCACGATATCCGATATGCCGATATTTTCCAACACTTTTGGACAATTGTCAATATCGACATATGCAAATATTCTCTTTGTTCTTAAATTTGTCATGAGGAAGATTGTCACCGGGGGGCATGACTAATAAACGTTATGTAAATGCAAAATAAGATGAAAATACTTTGCACCAAAACTATTGATGCCGGCAGCGATGCAAATTTGTAACCGTTTTTCAAAAAAGGTTCGCTCATTCTTCCAGAAAATGATGGATTCATCGTCGTTCAGTGATGATCTTGTCCTGTTTCTCTGCACCGGATGAAAAAAGAGGAGATTTTGGTACGTAAAGCCAAACCCGCTATGAAACTGAGGTCTGCTGACTACCAGCTACATCCGAAATGTAAACTACTCGCTATCCTGACAGCTTGGTGGTTCGGCGATGCTGCACCATAAGTTGTCCTTGATATTGTTGTCGGTGTTAGTAGGAGTTGGGATGGGAAAACTGAGAAAGATCAACCTCCTTCTTCCTGAATTTGCAGTGTTGAATAATTGCGATGTGGCTCTTCCGAGCATCACCGACGCTGAGCAGTCATCCCAAAAAGCAACTTTGATATCTGCTATCAACACAACGGTCGTACTGTTGCACCCTCGTTGCTCGTTCGCACGTGACGCACCCTCACGCTGGCGACATGGCCTCGAGCATTTAGGCTTAATTAAAGCACCGTTTCATTTAAAAGCGCGAGCTGCCGATATTATCAAGAATCCCTACTTTGTGTTTTATTCGTTAATCATAAAAAGCATTTAATTGCATCGATTTTTGACAAGCAAGAACCAGCAAAAGTCGGACGTTTTTACCTCAGCAGAGACTTAAACAGTTAATGTCTAAATTACTTCTCTGTCATTTGAGGAATCGGTCTAATCGTTTCGGCACGGACGAGTTTCCTGTGCTGTGGTTTCAATCCAGACTTTCTTCAGCTCCCCACTGTATCCTGTGTTTTGTCCCTTGTGGGGGTCTCTTGTCTTTGGCTACAATTTAAGTAATAAAAAGGCTCATTGTGAAACAAACAAACAGACATAAAGGAGGGTATTCTCTTGACTTGTGCATATTACGTGGAATAGTCTGGAGCTATAGGCCATCGGAGCCCCTGGGGAGGAGGGGGGAAGCGAAGGCTTGTGTTGGTGCTTGGTGCTGGACGTCCACGGCTAGCTAATCATTTCCAGCCTTCCTCTGGTACTTTGTGCCAGGCACTCGAGATAATACGCCTGTTTGTTTTATACAAACATGGAGCCACTTAATTGCTTGTTTATGTTTTGTGATTTAAAGAACCAAGAGAATGATGTGAATAACTTTCCTGTTTTAATTTTCTTGGCGGTAGAAGGGAGGCAGATACGTGTCTGACATGTTATGATTGTGCATAAAGACGTAGAGAACAAATTGCCAAGAGCTTTTCCACTCAAAACCGTCCACTGATTAACTTACACGGGGACTGGATGTGTTGTTGCGTAATTAGGGCGTACAAACTTGTGACACACTGATTTGTGTTTCTGTGGACGGAGAAGAGACACCGAAGTTGTTGACAAAAACATGAATTACCAGTGGACCGGTCTTCTGCTTTTAGACGGCTCCTCTGAGCTTTCGCTCCCTTCCCTCCCTCCTGGTTACGCCAGCTCTTTGTGCACTTGTTTTGCATCACATTTGCACAGATGCATGTGCTTCCTCGTGTGCACATTCGGGACGTGTATTTGTACAGCAAACTTGTCAAAAAAACACAATGAATGAAACCTGGGATAATCAAATACCCTATTTCCCGACACACTTTTATAGTAAACAGCTAGGGCTCACCTTTTTAGGCTGTGGTTGTGGTGATTTTTCTTCTAAGGCTTCGGCTGCAGCGTTGGTTTGGTGAGTTAATTAGTGTCAGCCACGGAATTGAAAGTGTCGGTGTCTGTACCACCGTAGTAGAAATGGTGCACTGTCATCCTCGGCCTGCCTCTCTGCTTCTCCTCCCTCTCTCTGTCCTTCCAGGCTTCCTACCCTGCTGTCTCGCTCTTCTCGCAGACCTGGCACTGGTCTGCAGAGTGTGTGTGTGTGTGTGTGTGTGTGTGTGTGTGTGTGTGTGTGTGTGTGTGTGTGTGTGTGTGTGTGTGTGTGTGTGTGTGTGTGTGTGTGTGTGTGTGTGTGAGAACATGATGTCATTGCTAATTGCTCAGGGCTCCTGGGCTGTTAAGTTGGTTTATATTCTGCCCCCTCTCTCAATCACTCCATCCCATCATTTACTCTCCCTCCCTCCCCCCTGTAGCATTTCTATACAACATCAGGAATCGCTGAGTATGGAAAAAGTGACTTGGACATTTATGGGCCGAGTTTTTTGGCCAATCAATGCAGACTGTTCCTGTGTGATTATGTGTGCGTGTTTGTTTCGCGTTGATTTTATGAAAGTGCCTCAGTTTACATGGCCCCTCCTCTGTATAGGTTGGGCTGTCCCAATTGTTACACAATCGCTTGCTCATGATTATTTGAGCTGACCGCACGTCGTTCTGCATAATTGTTTCCATTCATCTGTATAAAAACAGCTGGATGAAACCAGCAGAAATGTCGTATTTCCGTCACTTTTTCCATGTCGTTTTCCATCGTTTGAGGTTTGACTGGCGCTCTTTCAATGATGTCATCTTGTTGCGCCGCATTCTTCGTCTTTGGTTGAATGACAGATGAGTGAAGAATTAGCGCTACCGACGGTTTATCTCAAGGCGCTTAACTTCCAGTGTTTGTCTGACTGCATTTTAATCAGTCTTTGTTGACATTAATCATGGATTTAGTTGCAAATCCAAAAACCACAGCTATTAAATGTTTTTTTGTTCCATAAGGTGTATGTGTATTAATTAAAACTATGATTATGCTACAAAAAAGTGAATGGAAAAAGACAATGAAACTGTTAATTGCAATTGATGGGCAAAATAAAGGGTATGCACACATGCATTTACATATACTGTACACAGTACAATTCAACATTGAATAAAGTTGCAGTTTAGTAATGTATGCTGTCACATCATGAAGCTGTGAGCATGTCAAACACACCAAAACACCTCTTGATATCTATGCTAGCCTCAAAGCACGCTGCAGATTGGATATCATTATGTTGTCCTGACTATAAGTGTGTGTGTGGTGCTGGGACTTTCTTGCCTTGCAGCACCAACCTGTTAGTCTGTGTGTGGTCGATGTCACGTAAGGCAGCTGACAAGAAAGGATGGTGAAAGTGTGCATGTGCGTACTTGCTGGTGTGACTGTGTGTGAGTAATCGGATAAAGAATATGGAGAGATCATTTACCACCACCCTCCTTCCCCTGTGAAACAATACCGCTGTTCCACCCTTGACTAAACGTGTGTGTGTGTGTGTGTGTGTGTGTGTGTGTGTGTGTGTGTGTGTGTGTGTGTGTGTGTGTGTGTGTGTGTGTGTGTGTGTGTGTGTGTATTTTTGTGTGTGGAGTCAGACCAGATTGGATAGATGAATGATGAATTAAGGACAGCAGAGACTAGATTCATCCCCGGCTGTCAGGTTGGCAAGATAACCACACTACAATTTGTTTGTGTGGATTTATGTGTGGTGGTGGTGGTGGTGGGGTTGGGGTGGGGTGGGTGGTCAGGGAGACTGTATGTGTGTTGTCAATCTTTTTCTCCATCTCATTCTTTTCACTTTCTCTTTCAGCGCTCTATCGATGCCTCTCAATAGGGTTATTGTGCCCACAGTCAGGCAGGCTGCAGTGTATGTGTGTGTGCGTATGCATTGTTGTTGCAGGGAGCAGACAGCCGTGAGGTGTGTTTGAACAGCGAAGGAGCACAGAGGCCCAGTTCATCCTGTAGGGTGTGAAACTGAATGATAGGGCCCCCTTTTTTTCTCTTTCCACATCCCTCTGTCTGTCTGTCTCGCCTGATTTGACAGTTTTTCACCCACATGCTCACTCCCCATCGCCGTCTTTTTGCTCAGTTCTACTTTGCATCTCAGTTTTCTTTCTGTGTGTGTGTGTGTGTGTGTGTGTGTGTGTGTGTGTGTGTGTGTGTGTGTGTGTGTGTGTGTGTGTGTGTGTGTGTGTGTGTGTGTGTGTGTGTGTGTGTGTGTGTGTGTGTGAGAGAGAGAGAGAGCTCTGCCGTGTAACGTGTCAGCTCCGGGCAGGCGTCACTGATGGACTGTCTTCTCGCTGTCAAGTTTGCCTTGTGATTTGATCGTCTGTAGGCATGTTATTCTGCCAATAAATTACCTGTGGAAGCAGGCGAGGAAGATCTGATCTGCGCTCCAATTCAGCACGCACACACACACACACACACACACACACACACACACACACACACACACACACACACACACACACACACACACACACACACACACACACACACATTCTCACCCACTCTTTTGTTTATATGTTTCTGTTTCTGATGTTGTCTTTTCCACATCACTGCACTTTCACTTGTATACCCCCGTCACTCCCAGTTCAGCTGCACGAGGGTTTTGACATTCCTCTCTCTCTGACTTTCAAACACCTACATGTCAAATGTGATGAAAGAATTGGCCCACTGTAGCGAGTTCAAGGATTTCTGCTGTGCTGTCTCAAAAAAATTGATTGAGTGTCTCACTTCTCTTATCCTCCATCTTTGCTTCAAAGACCACTTGCGTAGATGGATAGGTGTTCAACTCTTAACAATTAACTGTAATGCACAAGGAAAATTCAGAAGCTAGAAATTCTTGGACTGATCGCAAGGCCTGTCACATATTTGCAGTACACGCAATTAGAAAGTAGACCTGAAACAATTCACCCATATTGCTTTAGGCATTTTTCAAGGAGAAAAAAAAGGGATTCAGCTTCTCGGATGGAGGGATTTGCTGAGTAGTTACAGTATCGCTGTAAACTGAACACAGTGGACTTTTGGTCACAAGACATTTGAATATGTCAACATGGATTTTTTTTTTAAAGTTATGATTCACATATTTTCATCTTTTTGATCCTTCATACACGTTATAATTGGAAAAACTGATCATCTAATTAATTCATAGTAAGTACATTTTCATTGCAGCCCTATTAGGGAGCACATAGTATGATATTAAATACATATCATGTGCAATGGCTACAATGCTGTCAAGGATCATCAAGCAGATATAGAATATCTCTAAATATTCCACTGATAAAGGACGATAATTAGCACCAAACCCTCATTGTGTTATTCACAGTCGAATAATTGCCGTGATGATTTTAATGGTTTAAAGCTCACATTGTCTTAAATCTGCTTTTATTTGTCACTGCTCAGTCAATCAATCAAATACTTTATGTATCCTTCATGGGACAATTAAGGTCAAGCAACAACAACAACACCAGATTCAAGCCAGCACACAATACAACATTCAATACTGAACATAAGCTGCAAGTAAGGGAAACATGAGATCTTATGATGAGCATGTGCTTGTAGTTTACTGGTGCATTCATACATGGTACATTGATATTCAATATAATGAGAGTAACTTGATTTTAGCTGAGAGGACTTTACCTGACATGCTAAAACTGATCCGGATTTCTCTCCGGAAGATTGTTCAGCAGATGCAGTTTTCCACCCAGATTCTGATGCATCTAATCTTGTGATCAATTTAGTTAGCATCTGGCAACCAGAGAAATACATACACTCATGACATAGGATTCACTGTGTGGAAAAGCATGCCTGGCATTTCCTGAAAGGTTAAAGTTTTGTTTTGTGTATTCATTTGTTTCTGTTAGTTAGATGCTTTTTCTGGTGAGGTGGCCCTCCTCTATAAAACAGACTTGCTCACTATAGCTTTTACAGGGTTACCACTTACCCTCTCTTCCTTCTGTGGCTCCAGTTAACCTCCATAATGAAGGCCAGAGTGTGTGAATTGTATCAGACACATTCCTGTGTGGTGAATGTACAGGATGACAGGTGATAGGAATGCTGAATCATGATTGCAGTCGTTGCAGTGATTTGGGTTTGTGACCAGATTCATTTCTGATGTTTTACATCATTTCCTGTGGTGGGAATAAGTCAAAGGCAGTGGTCGGGATGTGATGCAGTGTCAGCCTTGCCGTAACAGTTTTAAAGTGATTCATAAAACCAAAATAGCATACAATGTTTTTATGAAGGTTTTGTAGATTAAAATTTAAATTAATTGAACAGTGTAACAATCATAAACTACACAGTACTGCAATTTGCTTATTGGCTTTGCGCTGACTTTGCAAAATAAGTGGATATGGCAGTTGTGGCCCAGACAGTGACAGTGCAGTATTGGTCTACCAGCGTGGTCAGCTAGCTGTATTATTCCCATCCACAACCAGTATCCAGTCAGAGAAGAATGCCTCCTTACTGTTAGAAAACAACAACATTAATTTCCATTGATAGGAAAGGAGAGAGGCACAGGGCGAAAGAGACAGCCATTGTGTAACAGAAACAGATGGCAAGAGCAAGAAAAGGGGGTGATTTAAGTATTGGAGACAGAGCGATCATTGCAGTAGTGTCTGTGGTTCCTTTGGCAGAGATGGGACATTCCTTTTCTGATGAGTCACTCTTTCTCTTCGATCCACTAACTCCTGACATCTCATGTTCTTTAAAGCTTGTACCCTTTTCCCGCTCTATTACTTTCTGAGTGTCTCCTCTTCTCACTGTCTCTTTGACATGGTCGTTTTTTGGCAAATAAGTCAGACCCTCCAGCCAATCAGAACAGACTAAGCTGTGATAAAAGTGTAATCTCGTGACATTATCATGGTACAGCTTGCCACAGGCTTTCAAATAAAAAGGAAGATAACAAGACTGTACTGAAATGAGACACACACACACACACACACACAGCCTAAGTGCTGCATTGGTTGTGTCTAGACTTCCCTGTCCTCTCGGATGTCCTGTCACATCTCGGCTATATATAGGATACGCAGTCTCTCCACTGTTTCTGCCCTCTCCTTAGATCTGAGAGACCTTTTATGCATGTGCATATCTGCGTGTTGTCAGTGCTGGAGGGAGAAGGCTTTTTATATATATATAGCCTGCCTCCATGTCCACTGAAAAAGAAGACAAAGGAGTTGTAATGGTCGGAGTCAAGGGAGGAAGAGCACAGTCTCTAATATAATTCTAATAAAATGAATGATCATGATGAAAGAAATGACAAGGGCTTGCAATCTGATTGTAAAAACATAACCCTAACCTGATATAAAAATACGGACAACAATTTATTCATCCCCCTTTGAAACTGTGCAGAGATATTTTTAGTATTCAGGGCATTAAAAGAAGGTGAGAGAGGTGTGTGTGTGTGGTGGAATGAACAATTCACAATTTCAAAGAGTGCAGATTTCAAATGCAAGAGTCCCAATTTTAACTACAATGTAGGCTATTAACGACACCTTTTTTTAAACTATGAAAGCAAATTTACTCAGCTGAAAATAACATGTTAATTCAGTCAGTTGGTCAAATTACAAAATGTAGGCCTTGGCTGTTGAATTCCCACTGTTAAAGTAATAATCGTGAAGAATATTATTTAAATACATGTCTGTTAAGTCACCGCCTTTCGCTGAAACAGATAACATAAGCCCTCTTGTTTACAGTATTAACAGAACCAGCTGGATATCTGTGGTGACATTCCTGGGAAAATGACAAGCTGTGTACAGTTCAGTGACGGGTTTTATATCTTCTAACGGGTTTTTTTTTTTTTTCCCCCACCACAGAGGGTAGGCAGAGAAAACATAACCGGCTCGTTCCTCAACTAACTGTCTGAAGTCGAAGAGGTCACAGCGTTGGGATCTGTGGGAAATGAACTCCAAAAACACAGCTGTGAATACCGCTACCACCGAGGGGAACCAACCGGGTAAAGTGGGAAACGTTACCGTAGAGGACTTTTAGCTGGATAAGATGGAGGTCGGCCTGCGTTTCTGTTAAGTGCAGAGAGACCAGCTGACTGGGAATTCTTTTTCTAGCTAATATTCTTGGTAACTGCATCATCTTCAGACCAGCAGGTATCCGCTAACTCGTTCGTGATCGAGTGCAAACGACTAACAGCTGGCGGGACTCGAACAGCAGCGTGTTCGCAGAGTGCGAGCAGATTCAGGCGAGGAAATATTGATGAATCCCAGATTTGTGCGTCAAACGTTGGTGCACACAGTGCGAGCGTAGATTTGTGCGGACGCACTGTTGGGTGAATGAGGCCCAGTGAGTCCTACCTGAATAACATGAGACTCGCGCAGGCTGTTATCGCAGTTTAAAGTAGGGCGTGACCAGGTGTTGAAGAGCGAACATCGGTGAGGATGTTTACAAAACGGAAAAAGGATTTACAGATAAGAAAAAGCAGGAACCACAGGCTCACGACGAACTCTAATATAAAGGTGGCTTTTCCTCGTGTCCGACTGCGCTCCTGGCACGACTTGTTGCGTTCAGCGTTTTGGCTGACATTTGGCTCACATTCGTTCTTGCTGCAAGACCGACTCCTTGCTTTAAGGACCGAAATGGCCTCCTTTTTAGTGTGTTTCACTCAGTGTGAGTGTGTTTTCCCCTTGTACAGACCCCTCCTCACCCAGAGGAAAGAGAGGCTCTGTGAAGCGGGAAGGTATCAGGGAATGGGGGAGGGGTTACAACACTACAACACACTCACTCCCAAGTTTCCCAAATCCGGGAAATCGTCTCTTGGCTTTGTTTCAGTTTAAGTTATTTTCCACGTCACAGGAAGAATCTGCATGTGTGTGTGTGTGTGTGTGTGTGTGTGTGTGTGTGTGTGTGTGTGTGTGTGTGTGTGTGTGTGTGTGTGTGTGTGTGTGGGGGGGGGGTTCTAAGTGTGTTACAAAACCATTTCACCCCCCAGTTGTATTTCAGCTATGTTAGCTGGATTTGATACATCAGGACTTCTCAGAGCGCGTGCCATAGCTGCTCTGTCTTTTACTCTGTGTCAGGCAGGGCGGTACCTAGGGTGTCAATAAGTAACTTTATATGCGTTTCCCACCCACTCTCACCCTCCCTTTCTATTGTATTTACCTTTTCGTGGTTGTTGATCTTCCTCTACCCTGAAGCAGTGAATGGAACATGTACACCTGGTCACAAATGGTCATCACTCACCTTTATTCTTGAGGTGTGTATCTGTGTGTTTTTGTCTGCTTCTTTTGTTGTCCAATTAGAGGTGTTTTGCCCCCAGTCGAGTTGACCCACCCAAACATGCCTGAGATTCTTTGGCACACCCTGAAAATTCCTCACTCCTTTCCTTTCTTTTGTGGTCATTTTTTTTTTTTTCTCCCACTGTTCCACCCATGGAAACCACACAGGGGGAAAATTATATCTTTAGCTGTATGTGTACAGTACAGTACATTGGTACATTCATAAATTCACACACACACACACACACACACACACACACACACACACACACACACACACACACACACACACACACACACACACACACACACACACACACACACACACACACACACACACACACACACACAGATGCTGTAAGCCTTGAAATGTACTTTAAGCCCTGACTATACAAATGGAATTATAGTGGAGCTATTTCTGTCTTTCCGTCACACTCACTATAGGCTGCTGCTGCAAGGACCATGTACAGCCTTGGGAGCACGCTCAAACCGTATAAATGTCCCATTGCAAGCAATGTCTGTGTGTGTGTGTGTTTGTTTGTACACAAGATTATTTAGACTGCAGTCTCAGTCAGTGTTACTTTGTCTCTGTTATTTCCTGTAGTTGACAATACAGGGACACACACACACACACACACACACACACACACACACACACACACACACACACACACACACACACACACACACACACACACACACAAGAAGGCTTCCTAGTTTCCGCTGTTATTCTGTAGATGGCTTTTGTTTTCTTCCCAGCTTCCTCCTTTTTTTTTGGACACACACACACACACACACACACACACACACACACACACACACACACACACACACACACACACACACACACACACACACACACACACACACACACACACACACACACACACACACACACACACACACACAGAGGAAAATACATCCTCTAGTCTGTCATACACCAGACTTGACCAGTGTGCTAGTAGAGATACTTGTCTGATAGATTTGTGTGGGGCTGATTGATGAATTTTTGTTGTGTTACTCTGCCTACTACAGCCATTTCTTTCATCAAGTTGCTTTTAGATGCAAAATATTTAGCTATGCCACACTCTTCAGATTAGATCTTTAATAAACCTGCTCTATATAGTGATCTTTGAAGTTAGCTCAAAGCACATAAGAAGTGTAGAAAAGAAAAATAAACCAGACAACCACAGAGCAAAAACAGACCGTTTTTAAATTGGCAAGTAGTACTACAACTTGTTGAACAACTTTGAAGTTTAACAAAAAAAAAAATGGTAGGTTTGTCTGTGAGATGTCCTTCTTTTTTCTTCTTCTGTCTTTCCTCTTTTAAAATTTGTATTCCACCGTTTGGAAGCATAATTAAAAATGCTGCATTGGATATTCATCCGACGGTGGTTCTGGTCACTTAACAAATCTGCAGTCGGGCTCATAAAACAACAAGCAGTCTGCAACGCAGGCTGGTCCTAAGCTATTTAGAATTTGATATACAATTACAAGAGCTTAAAATCAATTCTCATTAATGCAGCGAGCTGAATATGCTCTCTATTTTAGCTTCAGTCAGGAGTCCAGCAGCAGAATTTTGATAAAGTTTTAGTCGCGGCATTGTAGCTGACATATCAGGCTTGACGTGGAGGTTGGAATGTGAAGAGCTACGCAGCTATGACCGGGTGTCTTTTGGTAAGCAGTGTTGCTAACTTTCCATCCTTGTAGTGGAAGTAGTTTGCAGCTAAATGCAGAGAGCCTGGTCTACTCGGCAGCCAATGAAAACAAAGCCAAGAAAGATTTGGGAAGATTGCCTGCTATTGTGCAGCTGGCGTACACTTTCACGTCCTAATCCAAAAGTTAGAAAAACACCCAGTTGCGTTTTCTATCCTGCATGCCTTGCCTTGTTGACTCGAATCCATCCATTTTGTTTTTCGATGGCCTGGCCTCTAGCTGCGACAGTTTTGCTTTCTTGTCAGTCTTTTTTGGTAACAGATGGGGTTTCTCACGAGCGGAGGGGGAGAGGAGAGGAAGAGGGAAGAGTGGCTGTAAATCAGGGTTGTAGAGAGAAACGGGTGGTTTTATGAGAGTTTACAGACCTTCTTCACTTTTAATGAGAAAAGACAGCGATTCTCTTCTTGACAAAGGAAAGAGGGAGCGGTGGGGAGGGTGAGAGGTAGAAGATGAATGTAGGGGTGGCCGGGGGAAGAGAGGAAATGGGACAAGAAATCGGGATATAGGAAAAAGGTAAAAGTCAAGTGGGATTAGCAGAGGAAATGGAGTGGCACGAAACCTTGTGAGGGAAGGAACGAGGAGAGGCAAATCAAACTGTTGGCATATATCCACCTGGCATATGAATTTAAAAGCAATGTGTCTCTGCCTCTCAGTCCAGTCTGGTAAATGAGGTTGGTTACACACAGCACGCATGTCAAAAGGAACGGAGACACAGAGAGAGGTGGAGTGTTTGCAGCTGCTTCCTTCATTCTTGTTGGAGCTCAACCCCCCCAACATACCTTATGACACTAACACACCCAGAACAACACACACTCAGTGGGGCTGGCCAGTGAGTCAGAAGTCAAAGGTCAGTGTCAAACTGTGACACATCCTATATCCTATTACGCTCAACCCCACCCCCGTGTGTGTGTGTGTGTGTGTGTGTGTGTGTGTGTGTGTGTGTGTGTGTGTGTGTGTGTGTGTGTGTGTGTGTGTGTGTGTGTGTGTGTGTGTGTGTGTGTGTGTGTGTGTGTGTGTGTGTGTTGTTCAAATTGTTTGTCTCCAACAAACTGCCTGTCTGTCTGGGTCTCAGTTTTTGCCAGTGCAGTTGGCTGTTTACAAGCCGGTCCATGTGGAAGGCTCATGCTCAGGTTTACTATTCATGTGTACGTGTTTGTGAATGAGTGTCAGTCTCTCTGTGTTTCAGTGCTGCCCTGCCCACAGAGGGGCCCTGTAATTATGCCTAGACCACCTTATCTGCGGTAGAGGACTGCAGGGAGCCCTTCAAGGGGGCCCGAGGCCCAGAAGAGGCACTACAAGGCACTCTCATCCCATCCAATTTAAAGCCATATCCAAAATATAGTTGGGATTGAAAGTTCTAGTTCTAGTTCAGTACTTTCTGTGCTGCCGCTGAACTGTAGCTCCACCCAAGTGTGTAAACTTCACATTTTTTGTTTCACATCTGTCTGTGAGGCAGATAATGATATGGCATCTTCAGTGCAGTCTGTAGTTAGTGTTTGGACAGTGACACTTTTTTGTTGTGTTGCCTCCCTCAGCTGTAAGAGAGAGCTGATTCTATCAGACCTCCATAGCACGCTCTTCATCACTCCTTCAGCCACCTTCAAATACTTACGCTGCACTAACTCTGGATTTGTTTCTCGTAATAACAGTAAGGATGAATTGCGGTGACTCTTGTGCTAATGCTCGACAAGTTGCAGGATAGTGGACCTGTATTATAGATACCACATCAAGCCTGTAAAGCCCGGTCAGCACTAGTATTTCATTGGTAGTGATGCATCATGTTTTTAGTTTAGACAAACTTTCATACAAATACTTTCTCTTGCACATGGTATGGTATGCAGACTTGTTACAGCAGGATTCAAGCAAACAAGCATGCCTTGTAATTTTAATCACAGAATGCAACATTTATATGGCTAGTTCATGATGCGCTTATATGCATTACCCCTTTCTTTGTTGTTTTCTGGTTTTATTTTAATATTTTATATCAGATGATGGACATACATTTCTTTTATTCCTAAAGACTCAATGCCACCACACGTTTCTTATCTGTCCCAACTTAAGCCATCAGAAAGAAAACATTAACGATATGTGCAGATGGTCAAAATTATACAGCTGCTGCTCAGATGTTTTATCACAGTTGGTGTAACACCTCGTGTTGCCAGACAAACCAGATGTTTATCTGTTGTTAAATCAGTAATTGTTTCAGTATATGTTTGGTGTGAGTGTTCTTGAGTATGAGTATAGTTTTACCCACACCAGTCAACTAATTCAACATTCATAGATGTATCCACTATTCATAACTGTGGTCAGTTACATAAACCAGAGTAAAAATAAAGTTATGTAAGCCTGTAGACTTGTTATTTATGGGATATTTGCATATGGTGTACTTTCTTGCCAAGTTTAAAGATCAAGATTAATATTTATATTCTGCATTTTCTATAATAGTAAATGGCTTACCATGTATTTGCTCAGTTTAGTTATAACAATTTGCAACAGATTGATTAATATGTTAGACAATGCATTCCACTTTTAATCAAGCATGCAAAATGCAAAGAATATTGAGCATGCTTTATTACATAGCAACACTATTGCTGCCTTATTTTTAAGATGACAGACAGCAACTCACTAACTCTTCTAGACGGTGAGAAAAGAAAGCAATGATTCACACAAAGCACCAAGCTAAGATAGCTAAAACAGTTTTCTGAATATTGTTCACTGTCTGAAATGTCATTCTTTTTTTCATACAAATCACAACACAAACCTCAACTTCTGAAAACTCTTATCAGCTTCATATGTGAGATTATATTATGAGAATAATGTGGAAAAACGTGCCTTTTAAGGATGGATACGACACGTGTGCACCAGTAAAGTATGCCAAAGTAGAGTATTTTCGCAATTATTGCCTTTTTTGTGTTGGCAGTACAAGAGATACAGATGGGAAATGTGAGGGGAGAGAAGGGAATGAAATGCAATAGAGGTCCCTTGGCCAGGAAACAACCTGTGGTTGCTGCAGTTATGTGGGTTAACCATTAGGTCACTGAGACCTCTCGGTACAAGATGCTCCTGAAAGTCTAACATGTCGGCTTCTGCATTGATTTGTCTGTTTACTGCTGTATACGACTGAAATATATAATTATGAAATATGTCTCAGGCCTAAGATGGAGTCATTAAAGGAAAAGCAGAGGGAGAGGAAGAGAAAAATCAAAGGCTGTGTCTCAATAAAAAAAAAAGAAGTTTGTACTGCCCTCAGCACTATTAGACATCCTGGGAATGTCCATCAGTCCGCAAGAGCGGTGAAGTCGGGACATTTGGATTCAGCCTCAGCAGTCTCTGAATGCTCTGAAAGACTCGACTTGGAAGGACTCATCCTACCAGGGACGCATACTTGAGATTGAGAAACAGCCAATGACGAGATGCAGCCCTGCCAGCAGGGGCCTTGTTTTGGAGAGGTTTTGTGCTTTTGTTGAGAGTTCAGGGCCTTCAGCAAAATTTGCCATGAATTCTGTCATTGCGCAGACAAATGAGAGGAATTAGTGTCGGGTTAAGTGAAAATAAACACACAACCTTTAATTGGCTGCATTTAAAGCAGCACAGGAAATAGTCAGTTTCAGTGGGCCAATAACTTTGAAAGCTAGTTTTACCATTTGAAGAGAAAAATAAATAAATTCTGATGATGTTCATTACCTGATCATCATGCACATTTTTAATCGTTAATATTACGGTAAATGAACAATGTGAAGAGGGTTCTTGCTCCTTACAGCACACTTTTGCTAATACAGGCTGCAGGGCATACAGGACTACACTAATAATGTGAATAATAAAACATTTAATAAAATGGATTAATTTCCAATTGCAAGGGTCATTGACAGCTGTTTATAAATCCATGCAATGGAATAACACCATGTTAACTCTTAAGTTTGTACAATTTTACTCCCCAAAATCATTCCAGGTGTTTTTCCAGCCTCTCAGCTAGGAGATTTTATGGTCCAATCTAACTGTGCTAATTATCTTTCTCGCCACTTCTCATAGTGGTTGTGTAAGAAGTGTCCCAGAGTCTTGACTGCATTATGCAGTAGTGTGTGTGTTTGTGTGTGTTTGTTGGAAAGTAGAGTGGAGAGGGGGGGGGGGTTTACAAGTCTTCTGTGGCATAAAGTTTATGATGGGCCCAGTCAGAAAAGGGTTGGCAAGACTGCACCAAAGAAAGAAATACGAGTTCTATAGAAAATGAGTTCATGTTCTCACACACACACACACACATATCGGCCTTGTGTATTAATGTTTGATTGTGGTTGTGAATAATTGATGTCTTTATTATTTGTCCCTCTGGTGTCCCGCAGACCTCTCTCTCTCTCTCTCTCTCTCCCTCTCACGCTCTCATTAATCCTATTTTATGTTTGTCTCTCCCTCAGGACGCTGCTGCCTCGTGATTGGATGAAGAACCAGTGACTACCAGTATGGACCTGCTCCATCCTGGAATTTCCCACAATCCTTAGTACTCTGGTAAGTAGCAACGGTGAAAAAGTCTTCGTTTTAGGCAGTATGTTTTTTAACGTGAAAATAGCCTCTTATAAACACTCCACGCTTTTAGAAATGACTGTTCTTACCATCCCAACTGCAACTAAAGGTCTGGTTCTGCTGTCATTATTCACAAGCATTGGTGTTGGTGTTGTCTATGAATAGATGTGGTGTTCAAACATGGTATTTAGACGCGTTAAGAGCATCTTCTTACTTCAGATATGCAGGAAGACATTAAGATAAACCCGGTGAATATAACTTAACAATATTTAAATGCTTCACAGTAAAAGCCATTATATGCTCTCTTTTACTCATTAGCAATTATTGCATCTCTTTCCTCGCATATCGAAATCTTCAGCCAAATTTTAGCCTTAATGTTGTTTGGATGAACTAAAAATTAACTAAACATATAATATCACTAGCAGGTAAGCAACACCTTTATGTGTGCCACGGTCTGTCCACCTGTCGGGTACCACCTTAGCTTTTATGGTTAAACGATGAGGATGCTTAAGGAAGTGTGAGTGTTTACATGTGTTTACAGTAACAGCAAATCTTGCTAAAAATGAGTTGTGTGCTAACTAGTGAACTGATTTTGTTCTTGTTGTTCTTAAACATTCTGTAATTTGGTAGTTTTTTGTTTGGTTGAGCGATTCTATAATATACATTTTTATGGTGTTTGGAGCACCGTCAATGCTTCACAGTGTTATGTTGTCTCCACGGAGACCAGCTGTAGTTGGGTTCCACATGGATGAATGTGGTCTCCGAGGGTAATCCAAGAAGTACTCAAGATTCTTTTCATTCTGCTTCTGATCATTCTTCTACTTTTTGTTTTTCCTCTGGTGTTCAGATCTGCAGCTGAGTCCACTGAACTCTGAACTGTGACCAGCATCATTCTATGACTGACCTCCTGCCAGGTACAAAATACACACACACACACACAATTGCAAAAGCAGACATGCTGTGTTTGTGTCCAGCATTTAGTTGGAACGGAAACCTTCTACTCACACCTCTCTATGCTCAGTAACTCCCCATCTCCCACTTCACAACAGAGCAAAGTTTTTGTTATCATCAACAAAAACCATTAAAAGGCTTAAACCAACCATGTCATAGTCCTGCTGTTCATTTTGCATTAGAGTTGATCTATACTGTTATAGTATTTCTTTCAATTTTACAATTGATATTGGATGTATTTAATATTTCGATGTTTTCGATGTTTTCCACTTTAACGATCGTGAAATTTGCACATCTATTGTGTAATTCTCCTCAGCCAGTCCCCCAAAATGAACTTCGCAAATCCATGAACAACTTCAAATTTGTTGTGTGAATGCTTTAAACTGAATATGTTCTGTTCTCTTCTGCACTGTTTGCTGCTACAAGA
Source organism: Brachyistius frenatus (assembly GCF_029030835.1). NCBI lineage: Eukaryota > Metazoa > Chordata > Actinopteri > Embiotocidae > Brachyistius > Brachyistius frenatus. Next base: position 4,684,995 of record NW_027210622.1, read on the forward strand.
GTGTTATTTGTTTGTTGGAACGGTTTACATTTCATAAGCATAGTCAAAGGACAGCTTTTTTTCAATCCTAACAGCATGTCCACACATAAAGAGTTTCAGCAATGTTTTTGAGTCGTCTGATAGGCCTCTCTGGTAATCCAGCTGTCTACTCTGTTAACATACTGGCTCGTGTCACAGCCGCTGTAGCGCTAACCGAAGCGTATTTTTCGGCTTCAAATGTATTTTTCGATGTTTTACACGAGTAACTACAGTAAATGTGCGTTGGGCTTTGAGGAATTTTGAAAATGCAGGTGACCAACGCTCTAACTGTCCCTGAACACATCATGAATAGACAGACAGGTGGAGCACTAGTTGCTGCTGCTGCTGAAGTTGTCGCTCATGCAGTGCTTTTTGTGGAGACATGGTGCAACTCAACACTGTATTGTGTGTTTATGAATGCTTGTATGGATTTAAATTTAGTCACCTTCTGTTCTTTTCCTGTTTTAGGTGATCTGTCTTGTGCCAAGAAAATGATGTCAGTAGATGTGGCCAACCGCAATGGCCCCGCTGCCACGCCTCCCACCTCACTCAGCCTCCGCTCCTCACACAACCAGCTACTCAGCAGCGATGTCATCAAACAGGGCTCCGCCACGCCTCCCAAGTGTCGCAAAAAATATGCACTTACCAGTATCCAGGCCGCCATGGGCCTTGGAGAAGCAGTGCCACCTTCGTCATCATCATCATCATCATCACCATCATCATCCCCATCACAGTCGCCAACCCCCAACAATCCCAAACTAGCCAAGAATGGGGTTAATCAGCTTCGTAAAGCCGGCCAGGACCACAACAAAAACACAACTGGCACTGACCCGGTGGACCCGGTGGACCTGGAGTCTAACTCAGAAACTATAGCAGATGACCTAAATGTCAACACGGCAGAAGAACATGACAGTCACACTCTTACCAATAACGATCGAGAGGAAGATGTCTTTGAGCAAGATGTTGAACTGCACCCAGATACTAGCAGTGAGTCAGAGCCTGAACAGAAACCAGAGTCAGACGTAGACTGTAACATTAACACGAGCGCAGAGCTCAACCTGAACAGCAACACGGCAGATTTGGACTTTGACTTGAATATTGAGACAGAGGAGGCCGATGACATCAGCATTCTGTCTGAGAAGGAAATAATGTCAAAGATGAAGACTGAGGAAGATGAGATGGTGGTGGAGCAGGAAGATGAGGAGGGGAAGCCTTTACTGATGATAAAAATTGAGTCTCCTGTGAAGAACAACAAAGTTTCTCCAGGTCTGGAACTCATCTCTGACCTTCACTCCAACCTCAAGATCCTCAAATCAGGCAAGAACTCTCCGATGCCTCCTCCTCCTTCCCCACCGCGGAAACCCAGTCCAGAGGACACTCCACTGCTCTCTGTGGCCTCCTGCCCGTCCTCTTCCTCCTCCTCTCCAGAGACGAAGAAGGACAGAAGGACTGGCGCAAAGACAGACTGTGCTCTGAACCGCATTCAGAATCTGAACCCCAGTGATGAAGAGTTGAGCTGGACAACCTTGTCCCAGGAGAGCAACTCCCCAGAAGAGACAGGTACACACATACTTCATACACAAATCAATACTGCACATAGTTTATTGCAATAAACCGTATAGTTACTGTTATTGAATGCTATTTGGCATAGTTTTCATGCGAGTTGATGTCAGCTACTCCAGTGCGTGCGTGCGCGTGTGTGTGTGTGTGTGTGTGTGTGTGTGTGTGTGTGTGTGTGTGTGTGTGTGTGTGTGTGTGTGCGCGCATAACAGAACTTGGGCATTGCTGGAACAGAATAACAAACGCTCCTGCCTACAGTAAATTTCCCAGAATCCCTCTGGGACAGGAAGTGCCCTTGTAACCTCACAGGTGGTTAGTAAGCCAGATCAGCTGCGTCCTGTCTCTAGCTGTGTCCTGTACATGTGTGTTAGTGTGTGAACAGGCCGTGCAAAATGGTCATGTGTTCATGATAAATTCTAGCTGCCATTAACTCACTCTCTTTTTCAGTGTCTTTGATTTTTCATTTCAAGCTGAGAAGTTAGATTTTGATTTTTTTTTTTTGACAATCCTAAAGCAAAGCTGGTTATTGTGTGCAACGGTAATTAGTAATCCATTTTTACTTTTCTGTTAATGAAAATAATGCTTGTTTTAATGAAACATCTGAGTTTCTAAGTTTTCGTGTTAATTGGTTATCTTTGTCATCGTTGTATGACACTGAGGATAAATACACATGATGCTTTCCTTATCTACTGTAGTTGTGATGTTTCAGTACTTACAATTCGATAGATTTAGGGCTGAATTTTGGAAGTGAAGTTAAAAAAATGTCCTCTGAGTTATCACCTCTTTTTCAGGCCTCTGCTTTCATAGACTTGCTTGTTGCCTACCTCTGCAGAAGGACTGTTCGAGTCATTGCATTTCTATGTCAGCGTTATGTAAAAATCTGTGTGTCGAGTTTAATTGGGCCGTTCAAACTCCCTGCCTTGTGCTTCGGTGTGGGACATAAGAAGTACATCTATCTCCTGCGAAGCAGCAGCCGTGACCTGTGACATAATCTCAGCTGTAATCCATCCTGTCTCTCAGTCTGTCAAAGTTGTGCTGCTTTGAGCTGTTGAGCTTCAGTGCTGCTGGGTTTTTTTCCTCCCAGAATACATCTCTTCTCGCTCCCTGATGACTCACTGTCCCTCTCAAGTTGAAAGCTCTGAACATCTGTGTATTCAATTTCTCTACAAGTCTCCCCGTTGTTCTGTCTGAATTCCAGGATTACATTTACATGTGTTCTTGTCCACGATTTCCTCGTTTATCTTTGAAACTCATCTTTGCTACAGTGTCATTTTAAAGTGATAATTTTCTCTCAGCTGATGGCCTTGTGTACTGAGTAGATCCATTTTTGTGTACTGATGAGCAGTGGAAGGGGACCACAAATTCACATTTGAAGGACTGTAATCTCTAGTTGAGATGTATTGTCCTCTGAGGGCTTGGTGAAGAGTCGATAATCATGATACTGGCATCAATCATGTTGAATTTATGGATATGCAACTCATAGTCATCCACACTGTCGTTCATCCTCGTCTGCCTCTCTCTCTCTCTCTCTCTCTCTCTCTCTCTCTCTCTCTCTCTCTCTCTCTCTCTCTCTCTCTCTCTCATTGACAGAGCTGTGTTGTTTTTCCAAGTGTGTGTTAGATTCATCTGGATGTTGCGGTTTAGAGGACCAGTACGACACTGCTTTCACATAGGGGAGCCAAAACACACACACACACACACACACACACACACACACACACACACACACACACACACACACACACACACACACACACACACACACACACACACACACACACACACACACACACACACACACACTCACACTCACATGCACATTTAAAGAAGGTCCTTTAAGGCCCATTTAAAGAAGTCTTGCATTCTCATACAACAGCATTGTAACACTTGGAAGGGAACATATTCGGATGAATGCAGAACAGCAACATGTGATGTTCAGTCAGTTACATGTTGAACCATTATTTCTCTTTTTCTCTCCGTCACACACTTCATCAAAAATCTTTCCACCCTCCGCTTAGTGGCGTCCTCCTGTTTGTCTTTTTTTTTTTTTTTTTTCCTTCACACACACACACACACACACACACACTGTATGTCTCCCTGCCTCTCTGCTCCTCCTCTTCCTCCTTGCACCTCCACTGGATATGATACTGGATGAAAGATGATCTGGTGGTTGCCAGGACAACCAAAAGAGGTGAAAGAGAAGGTGCAAAAAGGGGGAGAAAGTGATCAACATTAACATTTGATAAAGATGACTGTGCCAATTCTTGTTTTTCCATCCATGTGCCCAGGTGCATGTTTGTTTTTGTTGTGTATGTTTGTCGCTTTCCTTTAGGAAAGGGAGGGCAGGCTCATTTGAGCTGTTATTGTTGTTTATGCCCCAGATAGAGAAAGGAGAGACGACGACAGCAAACAGAGCTCAGCTGCAAGGGATACACAACCTCACTCCCTCTACCTTTCTCCATATTTGTCTTTCCCTCTGTTTACCTCTGTCTCGGGCTTCCTCTTCTTTCTTGCTGCTCCTCTCATTCACTCTTCCTCCTCATCGTCTCTGTTCGCACGTCATGTTTTCTCTGCCTCGATGTGTCTCCGTGCCCCCCGTCGCTCTCCTCTCTCCTTTTCCTCACCCCCTCTCTTGCGTCCCCCCCCCCCTCCTCTCCTCGCTCTCCCTCTTTCTACGTGTGTCTGGGATTCTCTCTTTGCTTACAGCACTGAGTTTTGCTGTATGAGAGGCAGCTAGCTAACTATGATGCTGGGGAAAGACTACATGCTGGCCATTGTGATTGTCAATTATGATGGTAGGTCGGCTGCAAACTACACTGTGGGGTTAGAGTTTAAACGCCGTGTGTGTGTGTGTGTGTGTGTGTGTGTGTGTGTGTGTGTGTGTGTGTGTGTGTGTGTGTGTGTGTGTGTGTGTGTGTGTGTGTGTCTCTTCCAACATGGGGATGAAGTTTTTCTCTAATGATATCATCTGCTACAAGAATCTGTGCATGCTATATTTGTGTGTTTGTTGTGAGTGCCTTAGTCTGGCCGTGTTGCTATGTATGTCTGGTGTCATTTCCAGTGAAAACACGTGTGCGGCGTGCGTGCGTGCGTGTGTGTGTTTTGCTTCAGAAACTCGCTGCCGTCCCCTCCCCCTCTGCTCAACTGTACTCTGCCATGGACCTGCATGCTAACCGAGGCTATCACAGGCTAACTGCTACGTAGATCCAGAGTGGCACATTTTCATCAGCTGTATAGGTGTACTTTAACTGTCAGCATCAGTACTAGCATGCCAAGTCTTTTCCTTTTAGTGCCGTCCATCCCACATTGCCTGCATAGAGTGACAGTTATAATACAGCCCTCGCAGCATGCCAGGTCTCTCTTCTCTCTGATTCTGTGTCTCCCTCCTCTTGTGTCTGCCCACTCTTTAATCCACATCCAGTAGTCATCTCATATTGGCACCCATTCTGAGTCACCATCTTTCCTCTCGCTCACAGCAGACCGAAACACTCAGCTTCTCTGTGTTGTAGTTTAATTTGATCTGACCTATTTTTTTTTTCTCATGAAAGACTCTAACTCCCAGAAGGCTCTGCTTCACAGCTCCTTGCTCTAATGCACAGTCTTTAGCCCCAAGGGATGTCTGCGTGTGCCAAGAACATATTATGCATTTGATATGATTTCTGTGATTCCTCTTCCTTTAGATAAACTAAAGTCTTGATAACTTGTGTTGTGTGTGTGTGTGAGAGTGAGGGTGTGTGAGGGTGTGTGCGCTTGTGTGTCTGAATTCCATCTCAATCTAGCTCGAACCAGTCGTCATGATGACATATGGCCTGCTGTTGTGGCAACAGGCCCAGGCTGTGTTTCATCAGCATGGTCAGCAGTTCTCTGTGAGCAGAACCCTTCGCAATCACACACACACACACACACACACACACACACACACACACACACACACACACACACACACACACACACACACACACACACACACACACACACACACACACACACACACACACACAAAACATCCAAACACACACAAAACATCCAAACATACACAAATAAACCTATCACCAGCTGAACGGTCCCTCAGAGCTTATATCACCTTTATGAGCTGCTACAACGCCTGATGCAGTTTGCGATCATCTTTACTACCTCTGCCACGACACCAGCCTCATGCACACGCAATATCCCATCAATAGGCCTGTGTGTGTGTGTGTGTGTGTGTGTGTGTGTGTGTGTGTGTGTGTGTGTGTGTGTGTGTGTGTGTGTGTGTGCGCGTGCGAGCTTCAGGTAGCTCGACTACCAGGAAACTGCATCCTTTATATGAGATGGGATTTAATAAAAGACTGAGTACAGACGCATTAATATAAGTACTCTGATTCCATCCCCAAACAGGATCTCTGTCTGTGTTTGTGTGTGGGTGGGTGTCTGTCTGTGTGTTTGTTTTCAAGGTAACAGCTGTAGTTCCTCTAAATGTATCACATGTCAAATAAATTATGGTCAAGCCATCTGTTGTATATGCTGATGTTGTGCTCTGTTTTGGAGGACAAGTTTAAATTCCACATAAATCTATACTGAGCCAGAACAGCTAAATTAATTAGCCATTAAAGTGCAGAACATGCAGATAGCTTGTGAAGGCTATATATTAGTTTAGCTATGAGATGATTTTACCTTCTCCTTCCCTTTCATTTGCATGGACAAATGGAAGTCGGTATGTAAAAGTTAAGAATTGTGTTCATTCCATATATTTAACATATCTTTCCAGTGGATAAAAAAAAGTCAGGGGGTTGAGTTGACACTACTGAAAGTTAAGCTTTTAGCACACAGTATAAATTTGGTTTTTCAGACTTAGGTTTGTAACATAAAAACACTTTAGGCAGGAGAAATAAGTTTGTTGTGTTCAGGCTGAATTATTGGAAGCAGCATGCACCACTGAAGACCTGGTACACATTGAGCTCGAAAAGACGTGGTACAAATGATGTGGTTGCTCATGTCCGCTCTGTTTGTTGCCTTCTGAAACAATTTCCATCTCCACAGCTTTCGACTTCGTTAGTTAGCCGTTTCTCAGAGGCAACTTTTCTAACTTGTGCACTATATATAGAAAGTGTTTCTTGTGCCTTAAGCTGGGGAACTTTTTGCTCATGTTTGCTTGTGCACTGACATCAAATCTGCCATGAATATTTAAGACAATCTTGTTTGTGGCATCATTATGGACGATTGGCTCTCCACCCATTTCCAGATTGTCAGCCTTGTCTTTGGGACATAAATTCTGATCCATGAGCCCATAGGAAACAATAAATTAAAATGCCCACAATGAATCACATGCCCGTGGAAATGAAACAGTAGATTTGTCGAAAACAAGGTTCTGAAAAGAAGCTAATACAATTACTACGGTCAGAGATGAATAATAAATCCTCATTTATGTCATCGTGAATAAATCCTAATATATTTAATCCTGCTTTGGCGTGCGGGGAACTATTCTAAATGTGAGAGATCCTTGCTCTTGTGCCTGTGTCGCTTTGTGAAAAGTTTGTAGTTGTTTTATGCCTGTTTGATATCTTTCATTTAAAAATGTGCGTGGGTGCAACAAATGCAACAACAGCGCTTAACAAGTTTTGCTCAGTTGTTTTCTGTGGACGTGGAGACGAGGCTTGTTAGGAGGACAGCTGCAGCAGATGCTAACAATCCCTGCCTTCAGCTGTTGATGTGACTCAGAGGGGGTTAGCTTCCATATAACAAAGACCAAATCTGATTTATATGGAAGAAAAATCAATATTGTACGTTTGTGTGAAGTCAAAGCAGTGTGTTGATGCATGCATATGTTTTTTAGGTATTAGATAGGTGCAATAGAGACAGACTGGAAGTGTGGGGAAATCGATCAGGGGAGTGACATGCAGCGAACATCAAGTACACAACAAGTACACGTATATACATGTATAGAAGAGGTCTGTCCGCTGAGTCAATTCAATTTTTTTTTTATATCAATAAACCATCACACAGTTTGTTTTATTTTTTTCTACCAGATATCTGGAGTGAGCAGTCATTCCACACAGACACTGACCTGCCTCCAGGATGGAAGAAGATCACAGACATGGCTGGTATCTACTACTGGCACATTCCCACAGGCGCCACCCAGTGGGAGCGGCCCGCCACCCGTCCAGCCCCTGGACAGACAGAGTCCCCGGCCCTCGGCGACCACGCAGCCCCGACACCACGTAAACACTCCCTGGGCTCGCTCAGCCCCTCACCCACTCCTGACCATGAGGTGAGAGGCAGAATAGCAAACTGACACTCACATGTTTTAGGTCTCATGTAGGTTTAGCATTTTGTTTGCAGTAACTGTCAGTTAGCTATGGTTAGTCCTGCAACTGTTTAAATGTAACCACCTCAGATAGTTTAAGACCGTGTCTACATTCGACCCTGAACATTTTGAACTGATGATTTCGTGTGAAAAGGATTTGCATCCACAGTAGCGTTTTCGAGCTCATTTTTGTTGAGTGCTCTGTGTTCAGTGAAATACCTAAACAGCAGGAAATAGTTAAATCTCTTTGCAGTTGGCAAACAACAGTAGGAGCAGTTAAGAGTTTACTGACAAGACAGCTGGCCAAATCATTGGCCAGGGACATGGACAAAGGAAAAACATTTGTTTAAAAATGTAACCTGTTTAATGTGGATGTACAATGGTCAACAGTTTTTTTTTTGTGCTTTTCTGGCTGTGGTCAGGCTCAAATTATGTTGAGAGTCCGTTGTGAAGAATCCATTCTCAGTGCAAAGAGCTGAGGGGAACAATTTGAAAAATAATGAGGTCATATATTTAGATGAACACAGAAGTAATGAGGTTGAGCGTGAATCAGTGAGTGCAATATATCTAATATTGTCTAATGACTGCAGTGCAATTTAGTTGTTAATGAAAATCCTCATTATTTGTCTAGATTGTGTCATTATAACTATTCGGCATGATGACAACTGGAAATGCCATCGTTCTAAAAATGTAAATGTTTATTTGAAGCTTCTTTATTAGCACAAATCAACTAAATTGCAGACAGCAGAGCTCAGTGTTCTTACTCTGGTAGTGTTAATATGACCTTGATCTGATCTCTTCAATTGATGTTTTAAAAACATAAATATATTTATATTTGACAAATTAATGATTATGATTCAATTAAATGTGTAACGGAATATAAAATCATGTTGTTTTTTTTCCCTTGGTAAGTTCCCCATGTGCTACAGTACAACTTCAGAAAACGTTTCCTGACCTTGGGACTGAACAGTGCTGCTGAGGATAATGCTGTCAAATGCAGACGCCTGAATTAGGCTTACCAAGGATGATTAGACATTTCTTTAATCCATTAATAGCCGCTAATGTCTGCAGAGGCAGTCACAGTCCACACACCAATTTTTAACAACTGTGCTTTTGTGTGTGTCCATGAAGTCATGCCAGGCGGAGGTCTTCTTCAGGGCTTCAACTCGTTCAGGCAGCACCACATCTGACAGTTCAGTGGAGCCTCTCTCCACTCATGAGCCCACCCTCTCCACATGTGGATTTGTCAACAGCTGCTACTTTGTGAGTAACCAGCTAAAACTTTTTTTGTCTGTTTAATCCTACTTCCTGGTCTCTTCTGCTCAGCACATCTTTATGAATCCATTTCAAGCCCACACATGCTAGTTTTAGACGGCACAATGAATTTGTCAGATCTGTCAGATACATTTTTCTGTCGCCCTGACTGAGATTAGTGGAGGTTTGGTAGAAATGTGCATCAAGTCAGCTGAATGACACAGAGAGAGGAGCATCAATACTGCAGTCCAGCAGCAGAATACTGGAACACAAGAACACTGAGCCAATCAATCAGCCAGTCGTGTAGAATGATGGATGGAAATGGAGAAAGGAAAGGATATTGATAGAGAGCTGCTTGGTGTAGATAAAATATTGATCCGGTGAGAATGGACTGATGTTGACAGATGGATGAGCCAGAAAGAGATTCTGGCTCATCCATCTGTAGCGACTGACCTCCAGAATGCCTTAGTGACAGACAAACATGCTGCAGTAACATGTCTTACTATCATTATTTGAATGCCTTTTGTCTCTGTCTGTCTTTAGCCTCGTTCCACATCTCAGCAGGGGATGACGGATCAAGAGGGTCGCTCTCAGCATTACGAGGATGAGGACAAGGTAGGATACTATTCACATATTGTTCCCTGTGGAGGGGAGATAGGAAAGTGAGTTCCTGCTGCAACTGTATTGTATATTGTTTACCTTATATTGCTCTGTATGCCTACTTCTATTATATCCTGTACAGTGCAATCAGCAAGTATTTGGACAGTGACATATGGCTCTGTCCTTGAGCATGTTTGAATTAAAACCATTAGGTTTGGTTTGTTATGCACATTGGGAACAAGAGCAGCAAAATACTTTGTTATAAAGACTGTTTTGTGCAATAATATTTTCAGTGTTTACAAAACTGACTGCACTGTGTTTTAGACTTTACGTCACCACTTGTGTATTTACTTTTAAAGCTAAATATTTGTATATGATACTGCATTTGATATATTTTACTTACTTTTTATATTTTATCTTAACTTAATCTTTTTTAATGGCTTTCTTTGTTGGTCGTCTTACAGGAGTACTGTTTCAACTGAAACTGTCAACAATAAGGCCAAAAGTTAGCACACACATCAATTAAACAGAAAATGTCACTGTCTAAACAATCCCTGATGGTACTGTATGTCTGGATTGCTTATGAGAAACTAATCAAGAATCAGTAGATTCTCAATAGCGTGGTTAAAGTTCAATAGGAGCAAAACAATCAAAGAAAACATTTAAAGTTTTGCTTGACTGCTTGGTTGAATTTAAGAAATGTTTTGCTGGTTTGCTCCTTATTGCAACACTAGTAAACTAGTTAGCTAACAACCTTGTTCCTGCCTTTCTTCCCATGCTCCCCTCCCACCTTTGACTCCCAATCCTTGACCCACCACTATGTGTGTTTGTGTTTTAATGCCGTATGTAGAAACAGGTGTGGAGTGAATTTGGCGGAAAAATTGATAGTGAAGTGTGGAAGGCAAGTATAATGCACTCCGTGTCAGCGAGTCTTGTTCTCGGTCTAACCCCACCCACTCTTTGAGTGTGTGCATTTATGCATTATGTGCTTAAATTCACTGCCTGGGCAAAAGCATGCGTGGCTGATGCTTTGACATAAGTGTAACTGCACCACCCACAGCATTTGATCGTGCCTGATATGGAACAACATGTCTGTTTTTTGGCTGCAGCAACACATTTAACAGGTTTCTTTTTTTTTTCTTTTTTACTCGTGGGTAAAATATTTTCATTTCTCTGTCCTACTGTCACAGATCTGAATGTGTTTGCACACACAAGTGTGTGTGTGTGTGTGTGTGTGTGTGTGTGTGTGTGTGTGTGTGTGTGTGTGTGTGTGTGTGTGTGTGTGTGTGTGTGTGTGTGTGTGTGTGTGTGTACGTAACTTTCCTTTCCTGATGCAGCATGCCCCATCATACATAACACACCTACACCATTTCCTCATCCAGCAAGGGCATTCTTCCCACACCTGGATGCATGCTGGCATACACTGCTCCGGGTCAAAATATTTACATTTGGTTTTTGCAAGGTTTGTGTTTTTTAGCCCTTCTCCCACATGGTCTGTAACCCGTGTACTTTATGACGGTAATACATATTGTCATTTTTATGTACAGTTGTAGTATTTCTGGACATCTGCCAAAGCCTTTGGTTAAAACAAAAGCACCAACATCCCTCGGAAAAGCATTTGTTTTTTAGCGAGTTTTAATGTGCTGTGTGACCGTCTCACACGCAGTAAGGAATCCAACCACAGGAGATGACGGAGTTTTTATGAAATAGTAGGAAAATCCGACGTCTCAAAGTGAAACATTTGCAATTTGGCAAATCTGGATCACTTTACCACAACCATGAAGCACCTATAACTCAGAGCCAGGTTCTGGAAATGACTGGAATGGTTATCTCCTGTGGGATCTGACTTTACAGATTTGCATGTGAAAAACAAAATCCTTTATCAGACGAGGACGATCTAGCCTGACTATATAATAGGTTACATGTGTGAAAGGGGCTTTAAAGTGGAACCCCTCTGGCCAAAGATGGTGGGTTTATTTTGGTATCATTTTACACTCTTACAATGTCACCTGTGTACATCAGGACCTGCAGGCAGCCACGGTGAACCCTGACCCCAGTCTGAAGGAATTTGAGGGTGCTACACTGCGCTACGCCTCACTCAAGCTAAGGTAAAATACTGCTTCACACTGATACAAAAGTCTAACTTAAATCTGTAAAAGCCACCAGTTGTAATTAATTATCGGACATGTTTCCCTTTTTGTCTTTCTTTTTAAACTACACTACTCTGTGACTCTGCTAGTTCCTTCTCTCTAGTTAGTTTCTCTAATCTTGTGTTTAATTACAGTGAAATGAGAGCAGACAAAGCAGGAAGTTCTTGTACTCAGGAAATGGCTCCATGTTCTCTATTAGTGGAATGACTGCTTGTAGCCTTAGTAAATTCAGACACAAGACCAAAACCTTGTTAACAAAGCAGCTAATGGTTGCATCATAATGGCACACTCTTATTGTTTATACTGCATCCTGTAGTCAAGTCAAGCATATTTCTATGTAGCATGTTTCATACCACAGGCTACACTCAATGTGCTTTAAGAGAAAAAAAAAACAAAAAAAAAGGAACAGCTTAATGATCATACGTGACAAAAACACAAGATAAGTAAAAAGAAATATGATTGGAAGGTATTATTTATTTATTTAAAGCCAGTAATAATAATACTGACTCTAAAATTTAAGTGTTACCTGGCAACCAAATACTTTATACCTCACTACAAGCTTACAGAAACAAAAGAAGATACTGATGGCCTTTTTTCTTCATCATCTTAACTTTTTTTAGGAACCGTCCAGCTGTGGAAGAAGAGGATTCCAACAATGCCAACAGTGACCCAGAAACAAAGGTAAGGAGCCCTTTTCTAAATTTGACATCAGTTTAAAGCCTGCATTATGTACATTTAGCTTGATAATCTCTGGTCTCAGACACAGTACCAACCAAATCATACTTGACATGGTTCTGCAGCTATTTGGATACAGTACCTTTTTAAACCTTTAATTGGTTTAAAAGTTAATTTTAGAATTTCTTCATGTGTCAGACAAGAAACTTTTAAAATATCAAAGTCATTTCCTTTATGTTAACCTTAAATATATATGTTAGTGTTGCTAGCAGACTGCCTCCACTTGTAAAATGTTATTGTTTTGCGCAATGTAAAGTTGCTTGTATGTATTTATGTCCTGCCTTCTCCTACCTTTAAACACGGACTAACATAAACAACATTTCCAGCCCCCGTGGCTTCTTGCCTTGAAAAGATGCTGCGTTATGTTTTATTCTGTTGATTTCCTGAGCCTGTTTGGTTAGAGATGGTGTTTATGTTGGTCATAGTTGCTGCATGCGCCCTTATCTGAAGGAAGCGATAGCAGAACAATATTGCCCCCCAGTGGTGTAACAGGGAAATATAGATCCATGCAGCACATTGGTGCATTTATTACCGAGACCTGAGATTCAAATGAGACATTTAAGCTTTTAAGGAGTCGGACTCAGTAAACCTCCCCACTCAGGAGAATGTCAGCTGCAAAATGTCAGTGCTAGATATAAATTACATTTTTATTTGTACGGCATGATGCCGTTTTAGAGGCTAAAATTCATTCAAGGTGTGTGTTGTGTTTCCACAGATGGCTGAATAGATTGTAAAGCATTGCAGATTAGACTTTATAGCCAGCACTCAGCTTGATGACGTGGTGCTGATTAGGCTGGTGTCTGTTCCCTCAGTGTGTTTATCTGGCAGAAATTCACAATCCTTAGCAACGGTGACATTGTGATAAATAGCAGACACAAATGCAGCCCTACAGTCGGGGTCCCTGGTCCGGTAGCACACACACATTACTGGCAGCAAACAGCCCACTGCAGTGGCAAGATTATAGTGGTTCTTTTTTTCTACCTAGTGAGGTACAAATAAGATCTCATTCATGAGCAACTTCTGTCCATCGAAGTCTAAAAAGCTGACTGCAAACGTACCCACATCAAACTATGAAGCCAGCGGTTAGTGTGACAGTGACTCACTTTCTCTGTCACCTGTTCCTTTCCATCTCTCACTCTGACCTATATAGTCTGCAGAGTACTTTGTGAATGGACTGCTGATATCAAATGAATACTTGATGAGGGCAGATGGTCTCTCTCCTCTTTCCATCTCTTATCTGCCAACATGCTTTGTTGTGTCCATCTGTTTACCTTTCTTTTCTTCTTTGTTATGTTAAAAATGTTTAGCTTTATGATTACAGTGTTGCCAGATGTGTCATTTAAACAAACCGGTGTGGTCATTTCATACCTTCAAAACAGATGTTGTCTTAGTGCTTATAACAAAAACCTAGCTGTTGGTGTGTTAAAGGTTGTGGTGAATCACTATGTACTGTATGGAAATGACTGTCTTCATCTGGTGTGTGTTCCAGTGTTTTGCGGTGCGCTCCCTTGGTTGGGTGGAGATGGCTGAGGAGGACTTGGCTCCGGGAAAGAGCAGCGTTGCCGTTAACAACTGCATCCGACAGCTGTCCTACTGCAAGAATGACATTCGAGACACCGTTGGCATCTGGGGAGAGGTGAGGAAGATGATGTAGAGTTACAGTCATGTGTGTACAAGTGTTTGGTTTTGGGTGTAAAATAAAGAGTGGACAGTTTGTAAAAGTAAAGGATTTAAATATGAGGAGTGGTTGTAGAAAACTAGGAAGTGTGGAGGAAAGAAATGTTCAACACAAGTTATCAAGGGCAAGAGTCTCCTGAAATGTATGTCGAAGGAGGGAGGGAGGAAAGGAGAGCAACATTATGAAGTCTTTCCTACCCTCTCTGCTGTGGTTGTATTTAATTTGAAGTGACAGAACAGAGAGCTTCATCCCTTTTTCAATAACCTTTCATCTCTCGCCCCCTCGTTTTAGGGTATAATCATTTATTTAGAGACCTTCAAAGCCAGAGTACACACATGGACACACACACTCTTACACTCTATACACATTTAGGCAATTATACTTGATAGGTAAGTGAAGGAAGCTCCTGACCTTTAAAGGACCACTTTATTTTGCTACATTTCAAGCTGCAGGAAATAAGGGTTGCGTGTTTTTATTTGAAGGATTTGAGATTTGAAGGAGTGTGTGTGACTGTGTTTTTGTGTGTGTGCGCCCAGGGGAAGGACATGTTCCTGGTGCTGGAGAATAATATGTTGAACCTAGTTGACCCCATGGACCGCAGTGTGCTCCACTCTCAGCCAATAGCAAGTATCCGGGTGTGGGGTGTTGGCCGGGACAATGGCAGGTCAGTTTTAATGGCAACCACACAATTTTTCTCTATAATTTACTCTCTTCTGCTTGTCTCCTTCATGATTAATCCTTTGTACGATTTCATGTTCTCAGAATATTTGCTGTGCTTAAAAATCCCTGCCTAAGTTTTTCTGGAGTGTGAATATACTGAGAGTGTTATTAACGTATCATCCAGGTCCATCCTTCAATTGGTCAATAATTCATTGTTGAATTTAACACACACACACACACACACACACACACACACACACACACACACACACACACACACACACACACACACACACACACACACACACACACACACACACACACACACAGTAAAATGTCATGGTAACAAATGAGGACAAGCAGACAGGTCGTGCAGTGACAGGGAGAAAAGAAGAGTTAATGATTGATGATGAAGAGATGCTAATGTAAGATTAATTCGTCAGTATAAAGGAGAGAATGACAGAGAGAGCATTGCCTTCATTCTCATTCACCACGAATCCCCACCGGACTCTCTGTCCCTCACTTTCACCACAGCAGGCTCGGCTAAAGGCATATTCACACACGTCATTATGCCGGGCAGCTTCTAGTTTTGGTTTTCCTAAATTTAATAATCTGAGGGAAACATTTTAAGTAAATGAGCTTCACAAAACTCCAAATGATTAAAAAAAATAGTGCTGTGGGGCTGCCGAGTGACCAGTAGAGAGCGCCGTGCACCGCTAGGTTATGAGGCACAGCTGGGTGAAGTGGACTGGAACGGCTGGTAGTTGCTGTACAATCTCAGCCTGCACATGTACAGTACCCTCACACACACAAGCCTGAGTACACTGAGGAGAAAAGACGAGGCTAAAAGCTCTTCAAATATGCAGAAGTGCAGCTCTCTGATGCCTCAGGGATCGTTCTCCTCTCCTTCACACACGTGACAATGCCAGGCGTGCATGTTACAGTATAATAATGACTTAAGATCACTCTGTCAGGTGAAACAAACGCTTGTTTTCCGAGTGCTTAACCTTTATTCCTACGATCCACAACCACACATAGTGGCAGAGTCTGAGCAGTGGGAATACCTCAGCTGCAGCGAGGGGAGGAGGGGAGGAGGTGGTCCGAGGGAGGGGAGGAGAAGGAGAAGGAGAAGGGGGTTTAAGCAGGAGAGAGGGAGAGAGGGATGAATCTACCAGAGGGGGAGGTATGGTTAGTGCTTACTGGGTGTGGAGCGGACAGGTTGAGGAGAGTGTGCAGTGCACATGCAGTATCACCAGGAAATGATGGTGTGAGTGTCCAAAGACGCGCCCCTTCACAGGATTATCTGCCAAGGTAGGAAAACAAACCACTGTGAGTATATTTATATACCATTATCTGACTTTTGGAGCCATCACTAAAGCAGAAGGAGGAGGAGAAACCAGAGATAAGAGGCCTCGGTGTGTAGGAGATGCTTCTGAGCAGGTCGTTTTTTTTTTTTTTTTGGTTTGATGTCAGGTGTGCATGTCACAATTTCACAGGAACTCAGGTGGATTGAAGAATCAGATGTTGGTACCTGGTTGGCTAAATGAGGGCGGCAGAGTTGATTACAAACAGATAACGTGATGAGGAAGTTGAGTTTATGTGAATCTAGAAAAGCATTTGTTTGCAATGCTGAGAACCTCCAAAAAAATGAAATGTTTAGCAGTTCAGAGCTAAAATGTAAGCATAAAACATTTTTCTTCATTGTAGGAAATGTGCAATCAAAATTCCCTCCAACGTTCAGATTTTGAATTGTTACTTTGCACTACATCGGAATATAAAAAGACACAGTCGTTACATGCAATAATTTTGCTGCACATCCTCCACTTTGCCTTTTGTTTAAATTTCTGGATTGTAAAACTGTTCATTTTGAAGATATATTGAAACCTGGTTGGAGCAGGGAATTTCCTTCTCGCTCTCTCTCTCTCTCTCTCTCTCTCTCTCTCTCTCTCTCTCTGTCACACACACTCACACTCATACACCCATGTGAAAGACTGGAGTGGTTGTGTCAGCACATGAACGGTACCCCGGTGCCTCCGCCGCTATTTGTGTGCCCCGAAACTCATTATCACCGTAGAGATTACACATTCCCACAGCAACCTTGACATTTTCAGGGGCGTCGGCACGATGATAAGATTATATTCGAACGAGATATCTCTCGCTGTGCCCCGTTCTCCCCCTCCCCCTTCCCATTCCTCTTTTATCTTCTCCCCTCATCGGCGTGTTTTATTCTGCCCCCCCGACTCGGTGCTTTTATCTTTATCGCGTACATTGTTGCAGTTCATTTCCAATTTCCTCTCCCAGTATTTCACTTTTGTGTCATTATATTCCTTACTCTACTCAGTCCCCTCTCTGTAACTTCTTTTTTCTTAGGCTTTTAGATACTCTCAGCCTATTTCCTTCATGTTTTTAGGAAACAAACCATCAGCAGCCAATTAAAGCTAATTGCTCCAAACCAGAATTGTCTTTCTCGCTCTCTGACCCGCTATTCTTTCCTTCTCTCTTTTCCGTCACAACTTATTCAATTTCTGTCAATTTATCATAGTTTTAGTTCAAGGTAAAGTGAGCATGAAAAATAACCTGCAGTGCTGCTGAGATCTAACACCTCATCAACCCACGCATGCATGTATTTTACTACGCTGCTACTGAAACTCTGGCAGCGACGGAGACAACAGGAGGAGTGAATATGTCCCTCAAAATTAAATTTGTGTGTGAGTGAGTCTCTTCGGCATCTTGTTCCACAGCAGGGGATGAGTGTGATGGATTTTTTTTTTTTTCCCTTCTACTAACTGTCCTCCTTTCCTCCCTGGCTTCCTTGGACTCAGAGAGAGGTAAACACATTCCATCCTTCCACCTACGACCCTCCAACTGTATCTGTTCATCATTTCTGTTTTTTCTATTGGTTTCATTTCCTCTGCATTGCATTTTTTTCCATTCTAGAGTTTGTCTTTATCGTACTGTACCACGCTGTGCGCACACGTTCAGAGATGTAGGAAATGAAGGTGACCTCCCCTGTCTTTGTCTGTCTACAAGCGTCTTCTTTTTTTTTTTTTTTGGTACACACACACACACACACACACACACACACACACACACACACACACACACACACACACACACACACACACACACACACACACACACACACACACACACACACACACACACAAATAGGAATCTTTTGTTCCCAGTCCCTCCTGAGGGTCTGGAATCAGACATCTTGTTACCCTCAGGCCTGTGTTTCCTGTTGCATGACATATTGAAGCACACCGCTTGAAGGAAGTTATTTAGATTGGTTCATGTGCATTTTTGAACGTCGTAAATCACAAGTGTGTGTGCAGCACTGGTTTCATTTGTTGCAGCTATATTTCTTCTTGAGAGTTTTCTGTGGTTTCATTCCTCTCTCCACCCGTCTCCTTCCCTTCTTCATCCCTTCTATTCGGCCGAGTTAAATTGTTTTCGGCTCCAGTGGGCCCAGGGGAAAGTTCTCTCCTGCTGTCACTCTATTCAACTCCCTCTTGCATCCCGCTGCTCTATTGATCTCTGAGGCCCATCGACTGGTGTGTGTTTGTGTGTGCGTGTCCTGTATTCATCACACTGATAAAGGTCAGCTCATCTGTCATCCGTCTCCAGGACCTGTTCGTCTCGAAACTGGACACACACACACACACACACACACACACACACACACACACACACACACACACATGCACACAGACACACACACACACACACCATCACTGCTTCATCATTTATTTATTTTTTTGCCTCCAAGGAGGCACCAAAACTAGTCCAACAGAGACACATCCCGTCCTCCTCCTCTTGTGTCTTCTTTGACTCTGTGGTTTTTCCTCCTCTCAGGGACTTTGCATATGTGGCGAGGGATAAAAACACCAGGATCCTGAAATGTCATGTGTTCCGCTGTGACACACCTGCCAAAGCCATCGCCACCAGCCTGCATGAGATCTGCTCCCGGGTAAGTTGTTCAGGCCCGAGGACGCAAGGATAAGTTTGGATTTTGCAAATAGATTCAGAAATGGTGCTTCAGCTTGTTGGAAGAATATTTCTGCTTTCACTCAACAGGAAAGGTAGGGGGGTTGTGTGATGTAGTGCTCAGGGACATTATCACAATTCATTTCACAAGGAAACTCAACTTAAGCCCAAAAACCAAACCTTTTTTTTTTTTTTATAAACACTCACTTAAACAACCTCATTCTATAATCCGCCTGAGAAATAATGCATTCACTGAACATATTCAAATGACCAGCCTCATGAATGCTTGTATTGCTTTATCATATTTACCAACCCACAGTCTCGACACGCATTTTAATCTTTGAAACAATTTTATCTGCAATCCCCAGAAAGCCTAAAGAATAAGAGAGCTCTTTATATACTGCATGTCCCCTCTTCGGTGAATACAAATGAATTCAAACGGCTGGATGAACAAAACCATATTTTTATTGTCTGCTTTGAATTGATGGACTCTACTTTTGTTCCAATAAAATGCATTTATAGGTTTTTAATTTTAATTCAATTTTGGAAAAGATCTTAAAACGGCTGCTTCATTTTTATGGGCTCGTAATGTGCTGCTGAATTCAAGTCTGAGTCAAATTAAAAAAGTTTCTTGCGCATTTTGCTGGTGTACCTGGAATCTTCTTTTAGAGAGAAAAGGTGGAGAAGGAGCTTTTGTCCTTGTCCACATCCTTCACTTTAGTACTTTGCAGCCCACATTTTATAGCCGACCTATATTACAGAACATCAAGGCTGTTTCATTCAGGATGAAAAAGGAAAGGTGGGGAAGTTGGTCAGAGCGGAGGTTGCTCAGATGCAGATTTGCTGTGAGAAACTCTGTGGTGGAGGACATATAGAATTTATGTTTGGTGTTTCTGGGCATGTATGTGAATTTGTTAGTGATGGTTGTGAAGGATTCTGCCTGTTTCCTGGTCCTCTTTGTATGTATGTGTTTCTCCCTGTGTGTTGCACTGCGAGAAAAGCTTTTATCCTGCTTTGGAAAGAGGAGTGTGACCTCGTTAGTTTGTATGTGTGTGTGTGTGTGTGTGAGTGTGCTCCTCAGGTGAAATGGGTAGACAGAATGACAGTAGCAGGGGTGAAGCTACTCGAGGTTTCCCTGAGCTCTATTCTTGTTGACGCTTTCATCTTTTTTCCCCTCCTCTCGCATCCTCCTGCACTTTCACACATTTTTGTCATCGTCGCTTCACTCTCCTCCCCTGCGTCTCTGCCAATGCTACACCAATTCTGCTTTGTTTTTACACGCCATTTCCTCAGACTTCTGTATTTCCTTTTGCTTCTCTCTCCTCCAGATAATGACTGAGCGAAAGAATGCCAAAGCAATGGCAGGAAGCTCTCTGCAGGACAGGATGCAAGCCGGACTAGATCTGCCTTTACAAGGTAGGCTTCGTACATATAGTAACAAACTCTGTGTGTGTTTTTGTGTGTGAGAGAGAGCGAGTGTAAATGCGACAAGTGAGACGCATCAGTAGATGCAGAACAGTTATCACTTTTGTGTCATTCAAAGAGATCGTTTGTAAGAGCAGAAAGTCTCGAGAAAAAGCTGTGCTGTCATCATAATGTCTTCTGTTAATGCTTCAAAATTATGCCGAGTGTAGAACAGGAGCATGAAAGCAGGTTGATGAATAATCATGCAGCTGTTCAAATCAATCGATGTCTTTTAAAAGATCCCCGTTAATCACTTTGAGTGGTGTTAAAGGTGGTGTGTGGAGCTTTCCTGTAAAAAAGCTGTTTATATTCAGTGTTTCTCATCAAAAAATGCACTGCATGTCCTTCAGTTCTAACATTCGAGGTAAATGTATCTCATTCCTGATATCGCATCTGTAAAAATCTATTTTTGAAGATCTTAGATGGTTACATTTACTTCCTTGAAGTCTTCTTCCTAAAGTCCACTGCTTTAACGTGTTGTGCTTTCCTCCTGCCAGCTTTCAAATAGCGGAAAAAAGCTTGAGGACTAATGTGCACAATACTTCTACTGGTCAAAAACTCCAAAGGGGTACCTTCAACAGTTGTTTGCAGTTTACAGATTTAGGAGTGGATGGTCCAGTGCTCCAGCATAATGTGCTGGTGTTATTCACCTCAACTTTACACTGGCAGATTTTCAGAGAACAGCTGGAGGGAGTTGCTCAAATTATTTCATATCCCTGACAGAGTGAATAATACCGTTGTCAGCTTCTGTTAAACTAAACATACTTGATGACCAGAATAACTTAACATATGTATACAAGTGCCTCTATTTAAATATAGTAGAGGCAACACTGTGAAGACAGTGGTCCATGTATTAAGGTGTGAGCCCCAATTTAATGTGACATAAAGTAATATGATCTGTATTTTGATGTGCACCTGTTAAGTGTGTGTTGACTTGTCCTCAGCAGAGTTCCCCACACCAAAGACAGAACTGGTTCAGAAATTCCAGGTGCTCTACCTCGGGATGCTGCCTGTGGTCAGACCAATAGGTTAGTCAACAATCAAACACACACACACACACACACACACACACACACACACACACACACACACACACACACACACACACACACACACACACACACACACACACACACACACACACACACACACACACACATACTGTAAGGATATGCAAAATTATTTGTAAGTGTTAATGTGGACCTTGATATGATTTTAATTTTTGTATTTTCTTTCTGTTTTTAACATGCTGTCCTTCAGGCATGGATATACTGAATGGAGCTATAGACAGTCTGATTGGATCTTCCAACAAAGAGGAGTGGACTCCAGTGGCCCTCAATGTGGCAGATGCTACGGTCACCATCAGCAAAGACAAGGTCGGACACACATCTACTGTTCCCAAACTTTTACCCCCGACTTCCCCTGGTGGTCTCCACGCTGTTCTTTCCAGCCTTCTATAAAAACATAGCAAAACACCATCCAACAAACGCTGTATACCAGACACACAGTGGTGGCAACAGCCTGAAATGTTTGGCGTTACTGGGATTTATTGATACAACTGCCTCCATTTTCAAAGCAAACATTTACGTAGAGCTGAGATCTACAATTTCTCGACATTCTTGCACTCTGTGGCATCAGGACACAGCTGATGGATGATAGAGCATCTAAAGGCCAGTTTAGTTGATCGTCTCCCTGTTCAGAAAACCTCTCTACTTGTGTCGCCACATATGGTGTGAGAAATAACTCCCCTGATAACAGGCCCATAGTGTCTGTTATCTAAACAACAGATGTCAGAGGAGTCCAACTCGCTTGCCAAGTAATGGTGTCTCCCTGTTTTGTCAAGCATGCACTAGAAATGTATAAAACTTCTTGAAATAGGTTTTTCATTTAAATAAGTCATGGATTTGAGCTTTAACAGCAAAGGAACCAGCTGCTCCAGTGGAACTGTTTATAAGTAGGCTGTAGTTTTACTGGCAGATCCCCTGAATAAATGTAACTATGTCTATAAAGTGCAGAAGAAAGGTTAAGTGAGTGTAGTTTCCCTCAGTGATGTGGTCTTGTGATGTCTTCTGTTCCATGTCAGACAGCTGAATACTTTAAAACTGAATTGTACATGTATTTTTTTTTTTTGTATGACTTTTTGACTAACGTCCCACCGTAATGTTTCTGACCAGGACGAAGAAGAAGTGCTGGTGGAGTGTCGTGTTCGCTTTCTGTCTTTTATGGGCGTCGGCCGTGACGTGCACACGTTTGCCTTTGTCATGGACGCCGGCGGCCATCGTTTTGACTGTCACATCTTCTGGTGTGAGCCAAATGCTGGGAGTGTGTCCGAGGCTGTGCAGGCAGCTTGTATGGTGAGTTACTGAAGGGAAACACAGCGGTCTGGTGCACAGCTGACAACACAACAAATACACTGAGCTACCTCTAATCTGTGCACTTAATAAACTCCTAAGAAACACTCTCCTATAGATGCACAGAGATGCATGTTCAAATTGTCAGGAGAGTGATTGCTATTTTTGAAACTCCTTGACGTCTTTGTCTTCATTTCGAATATTCTTGCACAACAGGAAGTCCTCAGAAAACTCGAGCAGAAAACGTATGCTTTTCGTTGTCAATTGAACTTCAAATACCAAATAAGAAAATGCTCGCACTTCTACTGAAACCAAGGTCGTTCTTTTAAAGTACAGACAGGCGCAGATATTCAAAGCCTCCCTTTCTAAAAGCGGATGTCTTTGCCGGCAGTTAAGTTTGATTTTGATTGTTCAGTCGATCCTGACAAATGGGTGTTTTACTCTCCAACACATATGGTCTGTTCAGGTTGCAATGGGACCGTCTGTCAAAGCACTGACGGTGTAAAGCGTCCATTCAAATCAAGAGAAGCCACTTGAAGTTAAAATACAGTGCGAGATGAGCACCAGCCGTCTCTTGAAGAGGATTTTCTTTCAGGTTATTTAGGATAGACGTTTAGTTTAAATGTGTTGTAGATTGCACGGTGTTGTTTACCGCTCTGCTGAAAACGTATCAAAGGAGACGCTTCTACGTGTGATGACCATCATGTTACAGTTGTCATACATTCACAATGTTTTTATTTCATCATCAATCACATCCCAGATCGCCATGTGTGGTGTTTCTGCGATAACCCGGAACATTAGTGGAGGTTACTCACCTTCCTCTGCTCCTCTCTGTTTGTGACTTCCAAGATTAGTCGACTGCTGGCTGAGCTATTGATCACCCACCAGAACTTTGGATATATGGACACACACACACACACACACACACACACACACACACACACACACACACACACACACACACACACACACACACACACACACACACACACACACACACAGTAAAACTGATTCACAGTGACAAGAGTCATCAGTCATTATTATTGATCACAGCAAGCAGCCTGCACCAGTCCAGCTACCCTTTCTTTCTGTCTCCCACACACATACACACACACACACACACACACACACACACACACACAAGCACACACACACCACCTCCACAGTTGTACGCTCAGCAGCTGTAACTCTTATTATTTACTGTGTATCTCTCTCTTTTCTGCCCTCCCTCCTTCTCTCCCCATCTCAGCTGCGGTATCAGAAGTGTTTGGTGGCTCGACCTCCTTCCCAGAAAGCTTGCGGCTCGTCGCCTCCCGGTGACTCGGTGTCCCGTCGGGTTTCCACCAGCGTGAAGAAGGGCGTTCTGTCTCTCATCGACACCCTCAAACAGAAGAGACCTGTCACAGAGTTGCCGCAGTAACCACTGCGAAACACTACTGGCTCCCTACCACAGTCCTCAGTCACCATGGTAACTTGTCGCATCGCTGCCATAACCCATCGCCACCACAGACCCCAGTAACCATGGAAACATAGCAAAACCACAGGGTTTGGGAAACCTTTCTCAACTTCTTCGCTTGGAATTTCACCTCGTGAGTTTATAAACTCCTGAGCAGCAATTCAAGTCTGTTTCCTCCAAATAACTGAGCTGAACAAAGGCTCTCATCCCGCGTCAAGAAGAAACAGCCATGAGAAACATCTGAGTGTTGGTCGCGAAGTTTGATAGTGTACATAGAAGTAGCTCTCCTCCCCCTCAGCCCAAAGGACCGAGGAGGAGAGAGTCCAAATGGAAGAGGTAGGACGTGCTCCTTCAAGCACAGCACGTGTGATGTGCGAGCTCGTCGCTGCCCAAACTGCTGACCTCTCCATGCTCTTAGTGTATTTGTGTCTGTGCCTGTGCTGCCAGCATGAACCTCCACACCGCGCCACACTGCCTGTCAGTCACCTGGTCGTCCCGTTCGTCTGTAGTGGCTTTTCCCCCCCGCTGATCCGCTCTCTCGGTGTCCTCAGTAGAATGCAACATTAAACAAAGGCAAGGAAGAAGTCCTGAAAGCCACCGTGTCTGATTTTTCATATTACCAGTGAATAATGAAGAGTAGAAAGAAGGAAGCTGCTACAGACTGTCAGTCTACACCCTCTAACCCATACAGCTGATCCTGCATGAACTTTTTTATCTAAATGTGAACCATTCAATACGATATCAATACACTGCTGCTGCTTTCAGAGACTGAAGGGGTGAGAAATCAGAAGCCACACTGATTGTTTATCCTGTCTTCTTAGTTCTTTGTTTCTCGTCAGCTGTGCACGAATCAGCCCGGAGGGTCCGAACGAGTGGTGACGTTTCACCCGAAACATCCTTCATATACTTCCTGTTCGCGTCTTGTTCTTATTCTTTTGTTACCCCCTCGGAAAACGACAGACGATAGCCATAACGGAGGAAGAGACGCGGGGATGGACAGTGTTGACCCGCTCTCCTCTGCTCCCCTGCTCTCTGGTAACCAGTCCTGGACTGCTGCTCCAAACACAGGAGATATCAGCATGCTGCTGCTGCTCTTTGATTCACATGCTGGAGGAAATTTGACTGACTATTCCTTTAAATTCCACCCCAGTATCAGTCATCAGAGACTTCACGTCCACAAATAAAAAGGGGATCTGTGCCATCAAAAAAAAAAAAAAAAAAAAAAAAGCCTGGAGGAGGAAAACGAAGACTTGAGGAATGTGTTTTTGTACCTGGGTATGGTTGCGACAGATCTGAACTGTGCGGAGGTCAGAACGAGAGAGAGAGAGAGAGAATATTTACCTTCAGCCGACAGAGAGACGTGTGGACATTTTGTGAAAGAACTAGCGGGACTTCCCGGGGCTGCTTTCTCTGCCTCCAGGGTTCTGCTCACTCCAATACGCTTTCTCTGTTTTCTTACTTCCCGTACCGTCTTGCTTTCATCGGTGCCACGTGATCTCTCGCTTTTTGGGTCCGTTTCTTGTGGGGTTTCTCGCGCGTCTCTATTTCACACTGCTAGCTCCTTGTTATCACATATCTGACCAGCTTGGATGTGTGGTGATAAATAACCGGGTCCTTTTATTTGTCCTTGAATCATTCATAGCGAACCTCCTGTAACTGGCCGTTCGCTTGCCCCGTCCAGCAGACAGCGATGGTCCGATCCGCCTGTTGAGCTTTGGGATTGTTGAAACACGTTGCAGGAGTGCTTGTAGGAAGACGAGCTGACGAGCTCACTGATAGCCAACTATATTTTTCGGGTTTACGAGATGCATGTTGATATTCATGCATATTGTATATGCATATATGCATATATACATGTGCATTGTATATGCATATTCATGCATATTGATATTCAATACATATTCCATACGTAGTGATATTCCCAGCTGTATAGAAGATGGTTCTGTGAAGGTTTTGTGCTGCCCACACACATTGTTAAAGACAATAAGAAAATATACAGTTTGAAAATATAAACAGTCAAGCATAAAGGAGCTTCGAATTGTGCGCAATATAAAGCTGGAGTCAAACATTAAAAAAAAAAAATCTCACTTTGTGATATTGTAGTTACCTGCTTACTAAAATCAGGACTAACAAGCTCTACGCAGCAATACAAAAATGTAGTTTATTTCCTTGACCTCTACATTCTTCTGCTAATGACGCAAACCTTTTTCATGAGAAGCGTTTTTTTTGTTTTGTTTTGTTTTGTTTATGTCCGTGTGAAATTTAACAACCATTGTTTCAAAGATCATGCCACATTTGAAGTGCTGGATCAACCTCCACCGGTGTGGAAGAGGGCTGGTGCGATGTGGAGATATGAAGGGCTCATTTTTTTAAAACACAACAATTCTTTGTTTCGGGTGAATAACAATTAGGAATTTTATCTTCCATTTGTGCCAATAGAGCCCTTCAAATCCCACAGACTGGTTCTTTAAGGGGGGGAGGGGGGGTTAGCGAACAGTCAGGTTGTTGTTCCCGCATCTTGCTTATCGACTCCACAGTGAACGTACACGGGTTAAAGGAGCTAGTTTTGTAATGGAGACTCCGATGAGAAAATTCAGCCACGTCACCTTTTTTTTTTTTTTTTTTTTTTTTGTCACAAGGATGTTGAAATGTGAATGAGATGACTCGAGTTTGTGTGTACATAATACCCATTTCATGTAACATTTGGCATTAATCATTGTTATAAGCTATCTTTTTATTTTTGAATGTCTTTAGGTTTCTGTTATTTTCTCGTAATGAAATGCCTTTTTTTGAAAACTCACCAAATGGCCAAAGTGTAAAATACTGCTATACATTGTTGTAGATAAGAAAAATACGAGAGCAAATAATGAAAACAGTAGAGGCGATTGGAAATTTTCACAGTTGTCAATTAAGTTGATACTGAATTTAACAGCAATTATCTATGCATTCTTTAGATCCGGAGAAATGGAAAGTCAAGAAAATCCTTGCATGCCCTTGGATGGTTGAAAGAAAGACTGTATGTATTGAACAGAAATATTTTTTATTTTATTTATTCTATTTTATAAAGGTATATACTGATTTTATTAGTTGGGGCAAGTAAAGTCTCTTGACTCTGTGTCATTGTCTCAGTCCCTGGTTAACTCACAACGCAACAAGCTCTGCTTTGCAGGAGAAAAAAAAAAAAAGGCAAATAAAGGAATATATCTTCACCTTGTACAGTGCACTGAGAGCTGGGAGTCTACTGCTGTTCTGATGATTAACAGTGGTGAGGAGGAGGAGGAGGAGGAGGGTTACAGCAGTGGACTCCCGGCATCTCTGTCAAGCTCACACATAAACAACAACAAACACACACTCCATTCCCCACAGGTGGATGTGTTGGCTTCCCTTTGCTGCTCACTGATTTGTACACTTTATCAATGTAACCGAGAATATTGTGAGAATAAACGGCATTATAAAACACACCACCCGGCCTCCGAGTGTCTGTACGCAGTGCAGCTGCAGCAACCGATTCGTTTTATGACCGATTCATCTTTTCTGTGCTGGCGACGGCGGTTTGACCGTTTGCTCGTGCGAGATTTCAGGAATGGAGTGAGAGAATTTCTTTAAAATTTGACTTAACCATTCTCTCGGGTTCGAGGGTGAACTGATGAGAGTTTGGTGGGTCAGACAGCATTTTCTGTGGTTATGGCATTAACTTTGTGCTCTTTCAGAATCCGTTTTATTGGCCGAGCACAAAGGGATTCCTTCAAAGTCTTCACTGTACAGTTAAAACTGTATGTTTAACGTTTCTCTCGGGAGGGATATGTGAGTAAACTGCAACATGACTGGTTGGCGGAGGCAGTAATTCTAGTTTATGAATTATTTGTGCCGTGGCTTTTGGCTTGGGACTCCTTAAAGTGAACCAATGTCTGCGTGTGTCATCTCAAAACACCACTTGTGAAAGGTTTGAGGAAACAGGGATTCACTCCTGTTAAATCGTGTCATCTGGAGACAACGAGGGGAAACTGCTAACTTATTTCAAAGAGAAAATTTTTCGAGAAGAGTAAAAAAAAAAATCAACATAAAATGTCATACCATAACCATTATATGTATATTTGCTCTGTAACACCCTCAGGTTTATCAAGTGCCTGAGTCTCGGGTGAGAAAACCCTGGATTAGTCTATTAAATGTCAGAATACCAAGTTGCCAAACCTGTTTGTTTTGTTACTGAAGAACAGTACAACAAGGTTTAAAGATGCTCTATTGCAAGTTGTTTTGTTCTTTAATTAAGAGGAAATTTCAAACAGTAACTTTCACCTTAATATCATTTAAAGTACAACTATATTGATACCACATAGCTAAATCGGGTGCTAAAAGTCTATGTTTTTGTTTTTTTACAATAACTATCGCAAAGGAGAAATTCAATAAATTATTAATTTCAGCTAAAAAAAAAATCCAATTGCAAACCTCTTCACAACTCAGAAATTTTTTCACCCAACCTTCCCCTTTAATAATGTATTTAGGGCCTGAGCACTGATGGTGTGAAAGCCCTATTGTTATCCAAGCGATTATTATGATTCTCTGTAAAGGACTGCGGGAGCGCGAGGGCCCGTACATCACTGCTTGCAGTTTTAATTTCAGTTTATAATTGTATTACAATATGAAGAAATTAGAACATAACTTTTTTTTATTATTTTTCATATTTCACATTTATTATTTACCATTTAATGATGTAAAATTACATTTAAATATATTCTAATACATTTTACTATTCAGAGGATAAAAAAAAAAGCTATAATACAATCTCTGAAAATACTTTAAATACAATAGTTTAAGTATAATGTACAAACATGTACTTGTCCTTTACTTTATGATTGCCCTGACTCTTTATAATCCAGGCAGAGAGACTGAGGACGAGGATGCAGACATGTTAAGGAGCTGAGGCTTGGAGCTGAGGGACGGAGGCCTGGAGACAGAACTGCCAGTCTTGCTGTGTGGTGAGCCTGAGGACGGGGAGGAAATGGGTGGCAGGGCAAAATCTGCAGCCTTCAACACTTCCTGCGTCGCCACCACATTTTCTGGTCCGATCATGTTTCTTGCTGGTTTAGTTGTATCCGTCTGTTTTTTCTCTGCTCTCCCGGGCTGTGTGTTTTGTGTCTTGGAAGCGACAGGTGGAGCAGGACGAGCAGGTGAGGCATGGTTCCCAGAAGGGGAGCTGAGGACAGTCTGCTGGGATTTAATCGCTGGTTTGAGACTCAGCTTGTGTGCAAGAGCTGCGATTGGAGGGAAGTGGTTGGAGGATTTTGCCGAGGATATTAGTGTCAGTGTCAGACGAGGTATTCGTCTTGGTTTACTCCGTCTCTTGTGATGTGATGTGACTTTTCTCTTTGTTGCATTCTTCTTGTGGCTTTTAGGCTGCTGTGTGGAGACGGTGTCAGTCTTCTTGGTTAGTTTTGGGTTTTGTTTCACCTTTCGTTTACGCCCTTTAAGCCCTCTCTTCTTCTTTCCTCCCTTTCCACCCACCTTTTCCTCCTCATCTTCACTCTCCTTGAAGTCTCCCTCACCTTTCTCCCCCTCTTGTTCTGGATCTCCTTCATTTCCGAGCTCCCCTCCAGTCTGCCTCTCTGGGCTTGAGGAGGTTAAGGGTTTGCTGGTGGCTGAAGCTGCTCGGTTCTTCTTGCTTTTCCCCTTTTTACCAGTTTTTGACTGTTCGGGCATTATTCCACCCAGGAGACCCTTTGCTGCTGCCCTCGCCAGCACATCCTGGATGGTTTCTACCTTCGTGGGATCTGCCTGTAAAAGCGAGGGCGGGTTGAGATCAGATAAACCACATTAAAACTACAGAACTCCAGGGTAACATAACACCAAAGAGATCTACACAACAATGTTGTGGAAACGAGCTACAGCCATAAATCAAACCTGCAGACGAGGAGGGAGAGGGGAGGAGAGGAGAGGAGAGGAGAGGAGAGGAGAGGAGAGGAGAGGAGAGGAGACAACAAATGTGGACTATCATTTAAAAGGCAACATAGTTACTGTAACCAGCTACTTCAAATTTTGACCATCTCTCCCAAAGTGAGAAACAACCTGGTATCATGCCAAGGCATACAATATACCTATCGGTGTGAAATATACCTGCACCTATTTAGTGTATATTATTCGCTTTCTGTGATGCCAGGCTGGTGAGACAACAGCAGCAGCTCTGTGAAGCTATACTTTCAGCTAAATGCTCAAATTAACATGCTGACTTGCTCACAAGGACAATCCTACTGTGGTCGTTAATATGCTCAACATTTTAATTGAGCATGTTAGCATGCTGACATTTGCTAAATTAATACACGCAAAGCTACAGTTGAGGCTGGACGAATGCAGATTTTGACCTGGTGATGGTACTAAAACCAAAGTTGTTACTCAGTCCAAGTGGCAACCCACAGTGATGTCACCTGTTTGTTTGTAAATGCCTGAATGTTTTGAAGTCTCGTGTCTGGCATTTCAGCCAATGTTTTGTATTTTTTGGAAGCAAAGTTTGACCTTATTTGGACAAACTGGGATCTGAGGACACCAATGCCAGCAACCTGATAGCACCCATGTCAATCAAACCAGACACGCCCCAAAACATATCTCTCTTCAAGGCCTAATATCTAAAATAACTATTAGCTAGTTTATTGAAATCAGTTGAATCAAATCAGATCAATAGAGGAAAGGTTTATTATAATATAGCACATGAAACCATGTAATAAATCTCGAGACATAAGATCAGACCAAATGAAACTTCCATCCAGCGTCACAACTTGCAGGATTTAGCTCAGTAAGAGGAGAGAGTTTCTAATATGAAATAAATGCAGAGCTGACACCGTGCAGACAGTACTTCCCATAACACTAAAACACACACACAAACTTTGCTTTACGTGTACATATCTTATAGTCTACGGTATATTATGTGGAGAAAAAAGCAAGGAAGTCTTTATCTGCAGCAAAGGAACAGAAGAAATCCTATTAAATCTCCTGAGCTATACCCGTCCGTCTCCCGTCTGCCGCAGTCTGTCTGAATTTCCATACACTTCCTCCTCACTTCTGAAAGTTGAATGATGTTTGGCACCCTGCTTAAAATACTGCAAATGCATTTTTTTTATTCAGTCTTGAGAGTCAAATCTATCTTTACGTTTGTATTACTTTGACAGAATGATATGCTTTGACTCATTTGTGAGCTGCTAAACTTTAATCTTGCTGCCCAAATCAGAGTAAGTTTGTCGTAAAATGTGAAAGATTGCAGTGTGAAAGAGAGATGCATGAACGATGACAATCTGTCAGATGTGTTGAACAGATCAAATGTTTCAGCTGTGTTGTTGCTTTTAGGACAAATAGATCCTGTGTACAACTAATGATGAAAATCAGCGTTTAACCTTACTGCATGACATGATATCCTTGTGAGTTTGATTTTCCTTTGACTGTATGTTCTCCACAGAACAGCTGCCTAACGTTTCCTCTTGCATCAACTTTCAGGTAGAAATGTTGTATCCGTCCAGTACTTCGTTTTTTGATCATATACCTGCAAAACTAACGAGTCTCGTCAGCTGGACTTTATGTTTAGTGCTTAAAATGTGAGCACAGACCTCATCTATGGAGATATTTACTCGTTCTTTCCTTGGTTTGTGAAAGACGTCACCCTTATCTTTCTGCGACTCTCCAGATGCCATGTGTCTATTTAAGATCCCTTTAAATGCCCTCCAGCTCAGTCAGACTGGTTGTATATCAGGGATGCAGTGAACCACCTCAGAAGTGTCAGCGTGACAAAACCTGCAGCCGCAGCTCTGATGGGATTTGACTCACTGAGAGAGTGAATGTCGATCCAATGAGACATGATCATTAGATTTTAAATGACTGCACTGAGCTAGGCAGCACAGCAAGTCCTGGCCCTCTGCACCTGTTCGGGTTCAAAATGATTTAACCTCTTTCATCAGAGAGACATTCTGTTCATATAATGCAAAGAAAGCATATTAACTAAAGTTTTGGTAAACACTCAAAGGAACTTTGTTGAAGATTGAATGATTTTTTAGCTCATTTTGTAGTTTGTCATGGTTTGCCATCGTTGTGCCTGTCATTTTGGACTCAGTCTGATTTTCTCCGTCTATGGTGTTCAGATAGACTGATAGAATCCACTCCTGATTAGCCCTCTAAGTATTTTAAACCAGGGGTCTCAAACTCGCGGCCCATTTTGTGGCCCCCACCTTAATATGAAAGTTTAATGTTAGTGCGGCCCGCGAGTTTTATATGAATGGCACTTTCCAGTGTTGTGTGCGGAGCTGAACGAACCGACCAATCACGGTGGGGTATATGGCTCTCGGGGGCGGGACATCGACCGGGCTTGATGCAGGCAGAGAAACATTTCTCAATGAGTGAAAGTTACAGCAGCTTTGCCGTGGAGAGTTTTCTTCCGGGCCTGGCTGGCTGCCTGGTTTCTATCCGGCAAACGCGGACATCCGTCCCAGCGCGCTGCGTTCACAACACTTCCAAAAAAAAAGTTTTTTTAAGTTGCTGCCCAGCGGGACATTATACGTATATATGTCTCTCTCTGACAAAATAAATCAAAGTGATGCGTACGCGGCGAGATAAAAGAAAGGAAATAATGTAGCCTAATGTGGTCTGCAGTCACATACCGACACCTGTCCCTCGGCAATAACAGTCCCCGATAACCCGGACCAATTATAGGGTCGCACCGTTATTTGGGGGTCATTATTTTGTTATTTGCATTGCCTCACACGATGAACACTACATATATTTCTATATGATGTCATAAACACGACAGTGACACCAAGTGGAATTAAAATATATTCCACAGCCCCAAACATGTCTTTTTCAAAGCCTGCAGTGAAGAGAAAGGTTGGTGATGAGCACAGACAATTCCAGGAAAAGTGGGAGATGCAATATTTCTTTGTTGAGCACAGGGGCACCCCGACGTGTCTTATTTGCACAGAGAAAGTTGCGGTGCACAAGGAATACAATTTGAAACGTCATTACACAACCAGACATGCTGAGGAGTATGCAAAATACCAGGGATGCTATGCGAGAGGAAGCGCTGCCAGGTCTCTAGCAGCAAGAGAAGCCATGTTCAGAAGAACAGTTCATGTTCTTCAATGTTCCATTCATGTTCAGGACAATTCATGTTCAGAAGAACCCATTGAGGTTAAAGAACTGTTAATAAAGACGTTTAAATCTGAATACAGCAGATATAGAAGACTGAAGAAACCACACATAGTTGCTGACTAGAGAAATCTAATTATTATTATTTTATTTATTACTGATTTATTTACTTATTAATTCTTAATTTGTTTATTTATTTTTTCATCTTATTTTGTGTTAAAAAAAATAAAAATAAAGACATTTGAGAAGATTGGAATTTTTTTAACAAAGCTTTTCTTGTGGAATACCCGATGCGGCCCAGCCTCACCCAGACTCTGCCTCCAGCGGCCCCCAAGTAAATTAAGTTTGAGACCCCTGATTTATACCAACAGTTCAACATCTGCCTTTATGCCAATTGTCTTAGTGCTCTCTGCCTTAACTTTGTTTTTTCCTGCTTCCTCTGCTTTGTCTGCCGGCCTGTTTTTGTTTTTTTTTTTTTTAAACCATGAACATCTGCTATACAAGTAAACTTTGTTTTGTCTTGTGCCTGTTATGTTTTGTGATGTGCTTTTGGGTCCTGAACCCTTACAGTACTTACAAACACGTCAAAAATATCAAAACTATTCAAACAGCAAAATCAATGCCATTTTTGCTGCTCAGCTCAAACATCTGCAAAGGCGGGATTTATTTTGCAGCTGAAAAAAATTCAGTGTCCTTAGTGTTCCCAAAACCTTAACGTGTCTTGCAACAATGTGTTAGCCTTACACAGTGATACGTGATTAAAGACAACCAAATGTAATTATGTCACTCAGTTCATTTAAATGTGGTTTATTCAAATTTGTAAAACCTTATAAACTCAGCATGATTGAATAATGTTCACTGCAATTGTATAAGCAGGCACACAGAGACATAGTCCCCTCCCTGCACCATTTTTTTGAGCTGCAGGGGATCAAAGGAGCAGCATCTCATTTCCTTCTGTTGTATTTTCTGCTTTTTATGAGTGGAGCAAGAGAGAAGAAAGAGGAGGGAGCAAACGGATGGAGCAACAAGGTGATGCAACACGACTCAAGGGTTTGAAGACAGGGCAGAGAGAATGACAGAGAAGTATCTATTCATCTTTGCTCCAAAGTCCTGTAATGTTTCAGTGACTCAGGCCAGTTTAACTTTAACTCATTTATACAGAATATTGGAGTAATGCTGCAGAGCCTTCAAGGAGTAATAGTGTGTGTGTGTGTGTGTGTGTGTGTGTGTGTGTGTGTGTGTGTGTGTGTGTGTGTGTGTGTGTGTGTGTGCGAGAGAGCGCGTGCATGCGTGCAGCCAAGCAGAGCTGACTGACCTCCCAGCAGACAGACAGTAAAAGAGTGCAGCCTCAGCACAAATGGAAGGTCTTGTTGCAAAGCACACAAACACACACACACACACACACACACACACACACACACACACACACACACACACACACACACACACACACACACACACACACACACACACACACACACATAAATATTCATGCACATACACACTCCAGAAATTCTCTGTTCCCCCTTAGTCTCCTAACACAACCTTGTCCTCTCCATTTTTTCTCACTTTTTCCCTTTTCAATCTCTGCTTCTCTCACTTTGTCTCCTCCCGTCTCTCACCTGTCGAGATAGTCTGGCAATGAAGCAGCCGTTGGTGAATTGAGAGGGTTTGAGCATGAAGAACTTGGAGTCTGTTGTGTCTCCCGACGGGGAGTCGTCAGGGAAAATTGGACCGTTCACCCTGAAGGAGCAGCACACAAACAAGTGAGATTTAAGAGCAACTGCAGCTCATGGAATAGTTGTAAAAAGGTGCTTGGTAGCATTTTAACATTGATTTATCGTTGCCCCATCAATTCAGAGAAGTACAAACGGGAATAGTGCACACAAAAATGTTGAGTTTCAGGAAACTGAAAGAAG
The DNA here is from genome assembly GCF_029030835.1 of Brachyistius frenatus. Taxonomy (NCBI): domain Eukaryota; kingdom Metazoa; phylum Chordata; class Actinopteri; family Embiotocidae; genus Brachyistius; species Brachyistius frenatus. The sequence goes on from NW_027210622.1 coordinate 4,720,230, forward strand.
AAAGAAAGGCAACGGGATTCTCTTAATCTACCTGGTGATGTTTTTGCTTTTGAGTATATTCAGAAAGAAAGGTAAACTTTTAAATCTTTCCTACAATAAGGCACAGTTGTTGAAAAAAATAATCAAATGAACAGTTTTTACTTGATACAGTAGTCTGTCCAGTATGATCATTTCTAACAGTATCTGGACATACAAGAGTTCAGGGTCAACATCAGCATGACAGTTTACGTGCTGTAGTGTTTCCTGTTGATGTAAGTGGATGGGACGGTTGGTCCTCCAGGTACTTCAGTGTGTTTCTACACACACTGTCCTGTTCTGAGCCCCAGGATAACCTTGTTTATGAGCCTCAGAGCTGCCAGCTGTCACGGCTGGATCCCTGCATGTTGTACATCTGGCATGAATCTCCGAAGCATCAGATACTTTAGTAAATGTTGGATGGCAAATCTCAGAGGACCAAACACTGTCTGAATATTGTTGAAAATGTGGGGACGATATGCTGGTATGACCTTCATTCACATTCTCAGTACAATGCTGTTTTTGTTGAGCAACATTTACTCTCGCTGCCATTTTACGTGTTGTGACTCTTCTGTTACAGCAGGATGGAAACACCCCTGTCATCAGACTCTGAAACAGACGGTTATCTGTCCCAAATATATGTGCTGATGTCAACTGAACCTACCGGTGCAGCCTCACGAGGCCGAAGTAAAAATAACAGGAGTAAATGACAAAGTCAAGAGACATAAAATAAAGAGCGACAAAGGAGGTAGCTCCGGGGTGGTTGAACTGATCAAACACAGGACTCTTACCCAAAAGACTACTAGTCATGTTTTGTGTGAAAACAGAATTCAAGATTTACTTTTTTAAAGTAACGTAACAGAATTTGATGCGAGTTACGTTTTTAAGTCACGTAAAGTCGTTCCAGCGCCTGGTACAGTCCGTCCTCCCTCACCTATCGGTGGGTTTAATAGACGCCTATGGGCCCATTTACGCCAGCAATCAAAAGGGGTCAGAGATTGTTCCTGTTGAGGGCAGCACTGTGATGTGCACGGAGCAGGAGAAAGCTATAACCTTTGTGATTAGGTATTTCAAGTTACGTCGCTTGATCAACATCAACATCGGAGTTACACAGGTTTTAGTTAGCAGCGGTCCGGGCACGCCTGCGATTTCACCATGAACCTGTCACTTTAGCAGAGAGCGCGCAGTTTGTGAAACAGGCTCTAAAACAGACTTAAGCCAGTTTTAAGCTTTAAGCTAGAAGTAGCTTAAAATATCTATATATATATATAGAGGCAATATATATCATCCCAGTGACCCCAGGATGACAAATGTCAACTATATATATATATAGTTGACATTTGTCATACAGCTGAGCAGTTTACTGTGTGGAGACCTAAAAGCTGTAGTAGTAGTTTGCTGCTAGTCTCAACGTAGTTTGGAAGACGAGCATGTGTTTGGTATCAGTTGTTGCTACTGTGCAGTTGTTTCGTGGGAGCCAGCGCCGCCTCTCGTGAAAACAACTCAGTCGTCTATGTTTTCACTGAACATATACTGTAAACACGGGGATCGAACTGCTGCTCGTCTTCTCAGGGCACATATGTAAGTCTGATAAAAGAGCTTATGTGACCAAATATAATAACATTTGGATTTCTTTAAGAGGATGGATGGATGGTAGAAAATGACTTTTGTGGAGCAGCAGGCGTGAAACAGACTCTCAAATCTTCTCCACCCCATTCACCCCGTCTGTAGGATTAACTTCAGTCCCCACAGCAACCGAAGCTGATCCTTTATACTGTCATCAGTCTGGTGACTCTAACCTCACACACACACACACACACACACACACACACACACACACACACACACACACACACACACACACACACACACACACACACACACACACACACACACACACGCACCTGTACATACTGTACAGTTAAATGAATATTTTTGCGACAATATTTGTGTATGACACTGTAGGTCGACTCTAAATGCTGCCAGTCTCCTGTTGTCCTCCAAGTGTACCCACGGCCTGTAGTCACCCAACAGTTCATGACTAATTCCAGTTTTCTCATTACATTCACGGTTTAAGCCTGTGGACGAGTAATGTAAAGTCCGACTTCATAGTTAAAATGAGAACTAGAACCAACACAGAGATGGAGCAGGTGTGTGTTTACTGTACCTGAAGGGCAGCAGCTTGGGGTGGGTGTGTGTTTTTTCTAACACTCTCTTCACCAGCTGTTCATTTTCCTCAGGATACACCGAGCGTGTGCAGTAGACCACCGTCTGGACTTTTGGGACTGACAGATGAGAAAAAGGAGCGAACACAACGTACAAATAGTTCTCGTAGTGCAGGTCTCTCACAAACAGACTGCACAAAAGAAACTCCAATAAGGACAACGTTTTAGTCGTGTGTCTAGTTTAACTCTTTGTGTTTTTACAGAAATTTTAAGTGTGTTGTTTTTCATTGCTGTGTACCTGTGTGTGTTTGTGTGTGTGCTTTTGATATGGACTCACAGGTGAGAGCTTTTGCCAGCAGTCTTGCCTGCTGGGTGGTCAGAGAGTGGATCTTAGTCTTGGATACAGAACCATGTGACAAGTCTGGCAGTACGTCCCAGTCTGGTAACAAAGCAAAAACATGTAACATTTACAATTTAATTTACAGCCACTAACTCTTCGTATTACTTCTTATATCTTATATATATTATTATTGACACCGATTATTTTTTAAATCTCATTTTGTAGTTACTTTTCCATCTCCTTTCTTCTTCCTCCGTCCAACTCTTTTCATCGTCCAGTTCCAGTGTCAGTCATTACTAATTCACAGACTTTAGCCTACATTAAGTCTGCGAGGGTTCAAGGCAGTGCATCTTTGAAACTGGCTTGAGATCTTTCACAAGGCCCTTCGCTATCTTTGCACACTTTCCATGAATCTGCAAATTCTGCTGACACTTTTGTGGGAATTACCCATAATTCATAGCATTATAATGTAAAGAGAACTCTGAAATCATAAAAACACAGATGATGTATATTGTGTATGAAACAGAAGCCTCAGAGACTGAAGGCTTGGGGTGAACAAGAGGACACATCCATACCTCCATGTTCACTGTGGATGGTGGGCACAGGGTCATTGAGGGCGGAGGACGAACACTGAGGCAGCACTAGGATGACCTTTAACCTGTGAATGGTGGCGTTCAACTCATTCAGACTGCAGAATGCTTCTGACAGGACTCGAACATCTACAATGGGATGTTTAGAAAACAATAATTGAAGACAAATGCACATTGGAAGTGTTCAGCTGCTTGTAGCAGCTGTGAGTCACACAATGTGACTTATTCTTTAACAGGAAACAATACCAATTGCAATCTGATAACTTTAATCAATAATAAGTAGCTGGGCTGTTAACCTTATATGGAATGATCAAAGCTGTCATATTGATATCGAAGGCTGACTGGCTGATTTACAAAGTCAACTCAAAGCCTCATTTTGAACCGCTTCCGTTTACCCTGTTAAAGTTACTGCAGTATGTGTTAATACAAACTCAAGACTTCCTGTATCTGTTTCAAATTAAAAGCAGTTCAGTAGATCTCAATCCTTCATTTTTTTTAACAAGACTTTTATTTTGAAAAAATTTCAGGAACCTATTGTGACTGATATCAGACAGTAACACTTTAGATTAGTACATCAAGAACAAGTACTATAAAAAGGATGATTACAATGTTGAATTTGTTAAATTAAAGCGACATATAGGCTACAGTCTTGACAGTTAATGGAAACTTGACACCTCAGCCAATAAACAGCCTTTTAAACGAGTCCCAACTTACTAATGTGCACGTCTGTGCACTTTTGCGTGCACGCACAAGGTGCCCTGTGGTACATGGAAAAAAATAGCTCCAAACCCCTGTTGCATGGTGAGATATTCCCTTAATGTGGTACATACTGAAGTGCACATAATAGGTGGTACAACCCTGTGTTTGCATTTCACAAAGCAACAGACATTTGATCTCTTTAATGTCCTTTCATCACTCACTTCCGATGTCCATCCGCGTGAGTAGTTCTTGTATCTCCTCTACTTGTGAAGGTGTGCGATCGGCACCACACACCAACACTAGGCCCGCGCGGTCGGCAGCAGCAACAGCGACGTGTGCCACAGTGACCGCGGAGAAGGAGCCCACCACCAGGACGTCACCTCTGTCGAACAGCAGGGGGCGTAACACACTCACTGCCACGCACACACTCCTGTCCTACAACGAGATGGTGTCAAACAAGTGTGCGCGTTATTCACAAGAGCACGGAAGACTGACTTCTTTTCCTGAAAGAAACTGCACCCTGCAGCCTTATCCACTGCTGTGAAGCTAATCGAGTTGGACTCATTTACACAACTTTAAAACTCACATCACAGCAGGAAGGCGAGCTGGAGTAAAAGGGCAGAACCTTCATTTCACAGCAGTAGTGTAAAGCGTTAGTCCAGTGGAAGGACTACTAACCATCGAATGACGTAATTCCTTCAAAACATTCTTGAAAGCCAGTAATTTTGATTTCCTTATCGAAGAAGTCCAGTGAAGTGGTCCTGTAGACTATAAATGTTGTTGCACTTGAATCTGTCCTCTCAGCCTCTTAAAGTCATTACAATCAAATCCAGTTTTGTTTGTCTCTTCAGGTCATTTTTTTAACTTTCACCTCTGACTTTTACTTTGATTTATAAACCAGCACTTCTGGACAAGAAAATAATGCAGTAAGAAACTCAAGGACATTAAATCGCCACCACTACTCCATGTGCAGAGAAAAGACATGCCTATATTAAGGTCACATGTCACTACACACACACACACACACACACACACACACACACACACACACACACACACACACACACACACACACACACACACACACACACACACACACACACATCTACCTGTATGTTCAGTACATGTGCGGTGGTGAAGTTGCTGTGCTGGTGCAGAGCGGGAAGATGACGGGAGAAGATGAGTGTATCTGGACAGAGAGGGTCCTTGCAGAACGTCGACTCCTTCAAGTCGGTCATGGTCGCCGCTTCACACAAGCTGGTGCTTTGTAACGCTTCACACACATCCTCAAGACTGCACAGAGGAGAGAAAACACGTCCCACTCATTACTAAAACTGTTTACTATAGTCCTCGCAGGTTAACAGTATTTCAGCATCCAGCTTTACAGCAACAAAGATAGGAGCACGTTTTACACACAAGGAGTATAAATGCGGAACCTCCCTGTCTCGCGTACGCTCCAGTGAACTTCACTGACCATTAAACTCGCACTGCGACACCCCCAAGGAAAGAGCCTTTCACCGGATAGACAGACACTCTGTTAAACCTTTTCTTTATACTGACAACATGGCAGATACCATGTCATTTCGTATTTGTACTTTTCAGTGAGCCACGAAGAAAAAAGGAGGACAAAAACCAAGAGAATTTACATTCAGGGCTTAAATGGCACAAAGAGGGAGTTTCAGGCATGTTGCACTCCGGCAGCATCGTTTTCACGGCGTTCCTGTTTTTAACTCTTGAATTAAATAAATGTAACGGGTATAAGACAATAGATGCAGAATACATTTGTGAGCTGTTGTGAGACAAACACCTGTACCTGGTTGTGAGAGTATTGACCCATGCGTAAACTGGCAGACACTTTGCTCTGCGCTGTTTGGTCCTGACGGGATCAGACAGAAAGCAGGAGACACTCTGCAGATTCTGTTTCACTCTGCAGCGAGCCAGCGACGCTGCCAGCTTGGTCTTACACCTGTAATAAGCACATACACCACATCACCGCCATCGTCATCATAAACATACGTCGCATCCCATTTTCATGCATCTTAGCTTCAATTCAAGCGATTTCCATATTCAACTTTAACTGATTCGAGACGGCCGTTTCTCAGAGCAGCATTAAACAAACACACCCACCTCTGCAGACTCCTCTCCAGGTCCCTGACCTCCTGGACAGCTTCCTGCCCTTCCCTTGTTGTATGCTCACACAACACAAACCTTCTCTCCTGGAAATCAAACAGCATCACCATCGCCAATGGCAACAAGTCGCTGGACTGTAAAACATGGTTTATTATTATTAGTGTGGGGATAGTTTTTTATATTAAAGGGAATTACATATGGCTGACAGATTTATATACAGTCATTTCTGAAGGTATTCAGACTGCTTCAATTTCTGCAAACTTTATTGTGTTGTACGATTTTAAACAAATAAATTGTAAATTGTTTACCCTCAGTAACCGATAATAACAGTTGGGTGATTTAAATTATTTTTTACAAATGACTCCTTATTTTCATTCTTAAAATAAAAATACTGATTGTAACCACCTTAAAGAAAACTGAAAATGATAAACGGTCAGTTCATACACTTCCCTTTTTTTTATGTTTATGGCCAGGTATGCATGCTCATTTTCCTCAACTACTTTTCTCAGGGTGTGTATCAATGTGTGCGTGTACGTGCGCGTAGGCGTGCGTGTACGTGTACGTGCTGGAGGAATAAAATGTATGTTGCAGTAAAGATGTGTGTTGAATTATAAAGAGCTGTGTGGTGATTTTTATAGCCATACTTTCAGACAAACGACCTCTGAGCCTACATGTTTCACCCATCCTCAACGAAGTTATCATTCTGTCTCTCACACACACACACACACACACACACACACACACACACACACACACACACACACACACACACACACACACACACACACGCTGTAAGTGTGTCACTTTATCCATGTATGTGCCACTGCACAGTGTTTTATAGAGTAATTTACAGTCTCCCAGGTGGAAAGCGTGTCTGTCTGTCTCCTATATCCTGCAAGACTACGTTGAGATCTGAATACAAATGGCCGTTAACTGCATCCCAGACTCCCTCACCAACATTTTACCATGTTCTGATGCAGCACGCTCATATGGTCAGAGGAAAAACAAATCCTACATGGGAAGACAGATGACTCTCAGACAGTTTGACAGTCAGGGTGTAAGTGTACTCAATCAGATTTTCGATTTGTGAACTCTAAAATGCCAAACCTGTTGGGACTCACAATATGTTGAGAGGTGTGGAAGCAGCTGTCGGTAATAATATTCTCCAGTAAATCTTGATCTAAGAGGAAAACATGTTATTCATCAAAAGAAAAAAAAAAGAAAACATCAGCTGGGTTTCATAAAGTACACATTAATGCTAATGAAGACAAATCAGGATGGCTTAGTTAAACTAAATTGTGAATAATCATATTTTTGTACGCCCATCTGAAAGTATCTCTCCATGCAGACAGTTTTAGTTATATTTATCCAAATTTAGAAACATCCATCTCCTAGATTTTGGTCATCATTATCACCAAAGTAAATGCAATTTTGTTTGGTGCAAAGACAGCAGCAAAAAAAAAATTACAAAAATCTAGAATTTATTTTAATTTTTTTTTTTTTTTTTTTAAAGAAATGTGTTAAAATAATCCACATTAAATTCTATCTTTTTTAAGCAGAAAATAGTTTTGATTAAAAACTGCTGACAGGATCTCAAATTATTCACAGTAACAAGGACATTGTTTCTGGAAAGAGACGTCACTGCTGATTTTTTTAAAGCAGCATCATTTGACTTTTTTAGGGCAGAACAGTGACATCTTATCATAGACACTTTACTGCAAACACTTTAGAAGACCGTACACGTATTTACACATTCACCATATACGCAGTAATATTAATATTCATTTGAAGTCATGACTCTGGCCCCCCAATAAACATAAGCAATTTTGGTCTCCACCAACTCCTGAGGGAAATATCTGGCTTTTTAGCTGTTAAATGCTCTGCTATGTTCACTAGCTGGTTGCTAACAGTGCCTGTCTGCTGTTTGGTGCTTTTGGGCAAGAAGCGTAAAGTGTTTTTTGCTGAAAAAAGGTGCCTGCTGCAGCTGGAAATTATGTTGAAATGTGAAAATGAACCAAAACTGTAAAGGTCCATGCCTGAAAACCAAAACAATGTGCTGAAAGACACTGAAATGCTTAATGGAGCTTACAGGAATTGCAGAGTTGAGTGATAATTTACTGCCGAACATGACCCCTTTTACTTTTGCATAGTCTTAACAAATTGTTTTTGTATATTCACTAAATAGTGCGCTGAAAGGGATTTTTTTTTTGTGTGGCTTTAATAACTGCAGAACAAATTACATTCACCTCCATTGTACAGAGGTGGTGACAGACATCTCCAAGAGAGACACAGTATCTTAAAAACTTGACCAATAAAATCAAAACTAGATGCATCACTTGATTACTGGAGATAGGTGAGAACATGTTTTTGAGTCTAATTTACCGAATGCTGCCTTCTGCAAATGAGATCAAATACTTAATGTAAATGTGTGTGTGGTCATTATATGTGGCTTTATTTTTAAAGTGTGTTTATGTCCATGACATGCACCCTCTTATCGCCTCCCAAACAGACATCTGCTGCACCTCCAGCTCAAGTAATTTGCAGACACGTGGAGAAATGAAACGTATGACTAAATAATATTTAATCTACAGTCTGCAGTTGAAGGTGCTATTTAAAAAGTGAATATTGGAGTTGACATATGCTGCAGCTTCACTGCTATTCATTATAGAGATAAGGCTGCCTTATAGGAAGTGGGTTAGAGCTGCAGAGGTGGCAGTAGAGTAGATCAAATTAATTTCTCCCTGACTTTATGATGAACCATCAGCTTTCTCCCTGCAGGTCTGATATGTGGTTCAACTCAAATCACAGAACTATATTTGGATTAAGGATGCTCACATTATCCCAACATTCGCTTCAATAATTCAGACACAAAGTAATCTTACATTTGAGTGTGCTGAAGGCGAGTTGGTAGGCCTTTTTCTGGCTGGGTTTGTCTCCACTCTCGGGGAGCGGGGTGTCCGTCTTCTTTTCATATTGCAGAAGTTGATGTGTGACTGGCTTCTCTGTGCGCAGCTGCTGAAAAACAGCTGCTGCCTGCAGGTAGACCTGATCTGATGGATGGCAGACTGAGGAAGAGGAGGCGTGAGGAAGAAAAAGGGGAGGCAGATGGTGAGGAGGAAGTTTGTGGTGTTTGTCTTATAGTAGATTGTTGGATAAAATTGGAGAGAGGATACAAGGAAGTGTGACGTATCAGATGAACATTAAAAAAATATCAGTGACCAGTGCTGGTACCCTGCTCATCTGTACCACATGCAGTAGTGGCACTCCAAATTAAATCTCCGGGCTACCGTCACTTTTTCTTCCGCAGGAGCACTTCTCTCACGCCTCTTGTGTAGTTGTCCGCCCTGTTTTTAAATAAACTACATTACCCAGCAGGCACTACGTGACGTGGAACACACTGTAAATAAGTTATGTGAACATATTATTCATTAGGAATAGACGTGTTGTTTGTCCTCCCAAAAATGTCTCTTGCTTGCGGAAGTAGCTCAGACAAAAAAAAAAAAAAAAAGAGATCACAAGAGATCCCACAACTTCCTGTATTCATTTCAAATGAAAAGCCCAGCAGCATTTCATACACAGTCCAGTCAGAAACTAAGTTTTGGAATATCTTGTTACTGTAATAAATGAAATTATTATATACATATCGTGAACATCAGCAATATCTCCACGTGTCTTTTAACGACTGTAAACATTTCTAATGTAATAATTTATTGATTGACTCGCTGATACATATACACCAATATGTGAATAAGAGTGGTTCTGACTGTTCTTTTACACTTCCAAGTATTGGGTAAGAAAATGTGTAAGTTACAGTGTATGCTTTGAGAGGTGATAGCTGCTGTTTATTGATACCGGACTGTCGGTGCTCCTTCCCAAACAGTTGGTCTAGTTATTCACAGCAGACATTATTAATGACAACATTCAAGATGTTTCTGATCTATTCAAATGTCTAACCATGACATTAAGCCAGCATGCCCTTATACCAGGACCCCACAACTGAAAAAGCTAAATAGATGTCATACATCTGTAATTTATTATTTACAGTGCACCTGTGTTTTTACCATTTTGATATGTCAAAATGTTTGCTGTTAAAAAGGCTTATCGCTTAAAAAGAGTGAAAGTCTATCATTAGGATAACGTTTCAGTTTTCTTTGTTTTTTCTTCCTGCTTCATCTGATGCATACAGCTCAGCTTGCTGACTGCAACCTGAGGCCACACGCACACGTGTACTTGAGAGCCTTCCTTTCTTTCCACAATAAAAGCACTTTCCTTTTGTTCATTGTTTACCTGCTGCTTTTAACATCATATGATTAATCCATGTTCAACCACACTTCTCTTGCTGCTGCTTAATAAATGTCAGAATATGACAAAGCCCGACATCTTACTTAATAAGACTGAACATTTTTTTTTCTTTTTTTTTCTTCAATTTGACAGATTTCAGATTCAGGACTGGATCTCACCGGGGGAAAGAGAGGATGAATGACGAGGAGGAAGTAGAGAGGCGAAGGGCTCCTTCTTGGTTTGATGAACGCGGTCTTGATGAGAGATGAACAGGTTCTCCATCACACAGCTCATATTCACATCTTCACCGGAGCCCACTGTGAGAGGGGCGGGGGAACGAGTGCGGGTAAGTGTGCTCATTGCTCAAGTTACTAACTAAGTTTTAGACTTGTCAAAAACTTCTGTAAATAATTTCAAGTCTATCTCTCAACATGCATGTATTCGTCCCTATCACGCTCCTGCCAGCATATGTTAACCCAACGAGCATCTAAACAGACACAAACATTTTGTGTTTACAGAGCTGAACCCGAGCTCTGCAAATGTAAATAAGACGCACGGCGTCACTCTTAGCTGACGATATCCAGCTTCCACTTTCTGTGAATGTGAGACGGTGCTGCTGTAGGCAGCGATGCGTAATTGGGCTCCTCCTGGTGCAATTAGGTGGCCGTTCAGATACATCAGCATGAATAAATAATGGCCCGCTGTCCGACCCTGGACAAAGGTCCACCTCTAACTGACCCGCTCACCTCATCTCCTTGCAGGCGATTCACTCACACACATGCACACAGATGTGTTTCCATCACTTCAGGGCAAATTAGATTGATTTACATTAATGTTCTTGTCTTAATTTTCCTGTCTTCAATGTAACATTTTAGGATTTACATTACAGGGAGTTTTTGTCCCCAAAAAGAAGGCAAGTCTCTACAATGTAAACATTGTTTGTTCCAGTTGGCAGAACCTAGTTTAAACCAATGATGAAGGTGTTCAGGGACATCTCTTGACTTGAGGTTTAACATCCAAAAGTGCAGGGAGGACTAGGCTCTAATTAACCAGGATTAACAGAAAGAAACACAGACAGAGTGTAATCGGCTTGTACAGCACTCATCAATGTTTAAACACAAAGTTGGAATTGACCAGAAATGTGCAACGTGTCCAATAAGGCCATGTCAGAGCAAATGGAATAAATTAATGAATATCAAACAGCAGTGATTTAATGAGTGTCAAGCAGTTTCCCAAAGTCTGCAGAAGAAAACTCTTAAGTCCACTTAAGAGGAGCAGTGCTGGAAGAAAAGGCTACAGCAGCTTAGTGTAATCTGCATAGAAGATGATGGCCTGTTTAAAATTGCATAGCAGGTCTTACCGTTGTCATTCAGATCCCTCCTCACGGACACAGCGCTCATTGTCTCAAAGAAATGCAGCATGAGCCGGCATCCACAATCCACCTATAAACTGATGTATTACTGTGCATCGGCTGTCACACACTGTCCCAACAAACCGGAGCACTTTATACCTCTCATCACCTCTTTGTCATGCATGGCTTCATCCTGGAGCATGCTGAGTTTGAAACGCCATGGCAACAATATGATAATGAAGGAGGCCTGACCCCTCTGTGACAGATATACAGTAAGCCACATGACATGCTCCATATAGGACAACACTTTTATCATCTTGTATTTTCACTATTAGGTCTCTTTTAAAGGCTGACACTTTACCAGACTGGCTCGACAGCTGATAATCTTTTCGTTTTTAAAACATTTACCACAACACAAAGTTATAAAAAGCCTCCAACTGACACAAACTTTGAGAGACAATTAAAGATATCATGCGACTGGTTGTGAGTTACTGTATGTCTGCATATGTTGGGGTAATGTGTTGGCAAGTACAAGAAATAGCTTGAGATATGTACCAGTACACAGAAATATGTCGAACCAGTTGGACTTCTTGTGAAGTTCCTTTATACTGCCCTGCCTCCTTCTGAGTGACAGCAGGGAGGCATCACTGGCATCTGATTGACACTGCCCCCTAGTGACCACTGTAGTGCAGTGCAAAACACCACACATACCTGTGACAGAAGCAAGTATTACTACGAATAAGAATATTGATAGATAGAAGTATGTGTTTTTGTTTTGCATTAAAAATATGCAGACACACATAGATACATACCTGTTAATTATTACACAAACATAGTCTTCAGTGTTTTGCTTGTGGCTGCTATGTCAGAAGGGACAGAACTCTTCTGAAAACGAGCTCTCCTTAACAATAACAACACCTGTGACATACAAGCCTGTGTTCATGTAATTTGTAGGAAGCAATGTGCAGGAAAGTCTTTACTCAAATTCATGAAGTGAAACTGGCTCCAGCCATGTTACCACATTCTTTCCCACAGAAAGTATTTTATACGAGCCAGGCACTGCATGATGAAGCATGTCTAATTCAGTTGACCTTATACTCTTGCCAATTGTAATGAAGGGAATCCTCATCAGTAGCATCAACTACTCATTCAACAGCACAATGACATTGTCAGGTGAAGCTTCTTTGTATGAATTCATATTTTATCTTTTTGAATTAATGAACTATATAAAAGAATCAAAGAAAAAACAAAAAGATGAAGGCTTTATATGGTGAGTAATACTGTATGTTGAATATAACAGTCTAATGTGTTGGCAAATTAGAAAATGTTTTATTTAATCCAAAGAGATTTTACCAAATGCTTTACACCCCAGTATGTATTCTTATTCAGTCTAAAAGTGGTTGTCCATCTTCCCAAATCATAAAAAATAACTGTCTTGGGAGCCAAAAGGGTATTTAATTGTCACACTAATTAAATACTCTACTCTAATACTCTATAACTAAGGTTATCTATAAGTACTGTGAGTTTACCTGTAATGCACTATATTAGTAAAATGGTCTTGCCTGCAAAATATGTGCGTTAATGCTGCAGTTCAGCAAAAACAAACCTGATCCCCGTACCTTTGTAATCTCTGTGGCCCTCTCTTTTTAATACAACCATTGACCTTTTCCATTTCATTTTTACCATTGAATTTCTGTTTTTATTACTAAACATTATAATTTTTCCATTAGAAAAAAGCTTTGAGTCAGGTTGCACATTGTTAGATGTCAAGTTATTTTCTAGCTTTTAGAAAATAGTTGCTAATCGTCATAAAAAGGGATTATCTCGCCATGATTTAAATATTTTCATCAGACCAACAGAGGGAGACATTTCCCTGGCCGACTCTTAGTGCAGCCTCATCACTGCAGTGAGTGACCTATTTCAAAGCTACTTTCTGGCCTCTGTTTGGGTGTAGTACTGGTCATTAAGAATATATGAAGCAGACTCATATCAGTCTTTCTGCTGCAGTTTAAAAAAAAAAAAAAAAAAACAGGGTGCAGATTGAATTTGTTAAAAAATAATTGTCCCTGCACCCACACAGGCAGAGATTAACCCAGTATCTGGACCAGTGGGAATGCACTACCAGATAGTTGTAGTTTAACGGTGCTCTGTGACCCACAAAATTTACCAGAATAAGCAGGAGGGGGTTTATCAGTGTGTGGAAAAACTACAGTGAGCTTTCTGTGGCCAAATGAGCCTCACTTCTCTGCGGGTGAGAGTACAGCTGCAGAGATTATCCCATCCAACACGCGTCATCAATGTCGCCTCACGACAGGGCTCCAGTTGCTCTGTATGGTTTGTGTTTGTGTGTGTGTGTTCAATTCAATAATCGGCCCGGTTGGAGACGGCGGGTTGTGCGGCCATAAGCCGACCTGGAATTTTCTCAATAAAGGTCTAATCTTTACGGGAAGCTGTACAGTGCTCGAAGGAGTTTCTTGTTTTTCCTTCTTTATTTAACCAATTTTCCTGCAGACTCACTCCAATCTCTCACACCAATGTTATTAAGTCACACTCTGTTTACAGTCAACCGTGTATGGTGGTGTATTAGTGAGGTCTAGTTGAATGACCTTGTGTTGATCCACTGCAAAAAGCTAGCCTTGACTCCTACATATTCTCTGGGGCCAAATGTCTCTGGACATTTTTCTTTTTGAACATCTCATTTCAGAACCTTGGGCATTGATCTGCTGCTCCAACAGCCTCCTTCTTTAAGGTGTTTGATGGAGCTGAACCTGGCTTCATGTACAGAAGCATTGTCAAGTTGAAAGAGGAGAGTTAAACATCTAAAATTTAGTTGCAATTCTCTGAAATGATTAGTTTGACATTTGAAAATGTTGTTGTTCCCTCTGTTACTGTCCATTAACACTAGAGGTGGAACCAGTTATCTTAGCGTAAAGAATAGAAACTGAGGGAAACATCTAGCCTGGCACGCAACAAAATTCTGAAATCTGTCTACATCACTTCTAAGTCTCTCCTTGAGTTGTGTCGTCACCGTGATGTCATCGTCAAGCAGGAGACTCTTGAAATCACAGCTCAAACCCAAGAATTAGTCTAACATTTAAAACTGGGGTTGATCGTTTTTATTTTGGCGTCTTTTGGTAAAACTGTCATAATAACTTTTCAGCATATTGTAATTCAGGGGGCCTGAGAGAACAATAGACATCTGCACTTCCTCTTGGCTCTACATTTAGACTTCAGAAAATCTATCCTAAGACTTTAGGCCATTTACGGGTCATCGCATGGAGAGCGCATTCCTGTTGGTTTTTCTAGAAATGGAGATGCCTGTGCACGTCCCTTCAGATGTTAAAACTGATTCTAATTCGAAAGTGCGTCGCATCGACACATGGTTGTCCACTATTAGGGTGCTTTTGACTGCGACTTCCGTCTTGTAAGGGCCAACACCCCACAGGCCGCAGCCTCCACGACAAGAGGTGTGAAGGTGTGCTTAGGGCGACAAGATGCCCAGGCAGGGGTGTATGTTGAGACCCACATGGAAAACAACAGAGGACCCTGGTTCCCCCTGCTAATCTAAGCTAAGCCGATCAGTTGCTGGACAATGGTGTCCACATACTTTTGGCCACTAAGTATATTCACTTTGGAAGCGTATGTCTGTGTTTTGGATGCATGAGTGTGCGAGAGATTTAGTGTGGCTAATCAGGTCAGGTTTGATCTCTCTCAGTCATCAAGACCCACTTAGAATCAAGATCATATCCACATGTCACACACACCCACACACACACGCACACGCACACCCACCCACCCACCCACCCACACACACACACACACACACACACACACACACACACACACACACACACACACACACACACACACACACACACACACACGTAAGGCTGAGCTTTAACTTATGTGCAAAGTAGAGAGTCATGGCTCACTCCAAACTTGACAAGAAACCCTCTCCCTACAGCTAAATTTGTCGTAACTTGAGAGAGACGGGAAATGACACACAGTCTAGCAGATTAAAAACCACAAGACCAAGCCCACAAACATTGATTATAAACCTTCAAACACACACCTCTAACTCTTACCCTAACCCTTACCTTAAGCTCACCTTAAAGTCTTTGTACCAAAATGCAACAATTTACATTATGTGGACTTGTGGTCTCTGTAAAGTCAATGTATAAACTGATATACAGTGCATCCGGAAAGTATTCACACTTTTTCCACATTTTGTTATGTTCCAGCCTTATTCCAAAATGGATTAAATTCATTTTTTTCCCTCAAAATTTGACACACAATACCCCATAATGATAACTTGAAACAAGTTTGTTTACAATTTTTGCAAATCTATTAAAAATAAAGAATGAAAATATAACACGTACATAAGTATTCACAGCCTTTGCCATAACACTCAAAATTGAGCTCAGGTGCATCCTGTTTCCACTGATCATCCTTGAGATGTTTCTACAACTTGATTTGAGTCCACCTGCGGTAAATTCAGTTGATTGGACATGATTTGGAAAGACACACACCGTCTATATAAGGTCCCACAGTTGACAGTGCATGTCAGAGCACAAACCAAGTCCAAGGAATTGTCTGTAGACCTCCGAGACAGGATTGTATCGAGGCACAGATCTGGGGAAGGGTACAGAAAAATTTCTGCAGCATTGAAGGTCCCAATGAGCACAGTGGCCTCCATCATCCTTAAATGGAAGAAGTTTGGAACCACCAGGACTCTTACTAGAGTTGGCCGCCCAGCCAAACTGAGCGATCGGGGGAGAAGGGCCTTAGTCAGGGAGGTGACCAAGAACCCGATGGTCACTCTGACAGCTCCAGCGTTGCTCTGTGAAGAGAGGAGAACCTTCCAGAAGGACAACCATCTCTGCAGCACTCCACCAAGCAGGCCTGTATGGTCGAGTGGCCAGAAGGAAGCCACTCCTCAGTAAAAGGCACATGACAGCCCACCTGGAGTTTACCAAAAGGCACCTGAAGGACTCTCAGACCATGAGAAACAAAATTCTCTGTTCTGATGAAACAAAGATTGAACTCTTTGGCCTGAATACCAAGCGTCAATACTGGAGGAAACCAGGCTATATATCACCTGGCCAATACCATCCCTACAGTGAAGCATGGTGGTGGCAGCATCATGCTGTGGGGATGTTTTTCAGCGGCAGTAACTGGGAGACTAGTCAGGATGGAGGGAAAGATGAATGCAGCAATGTACAGAGACATCCTTGATGAAAACCTTCTCCAGAGCGCTCTGGACCTCAGACTGGGGCGAAGGTTCATCTTCCAACAGGACAACGACCCGAAGCACACAGCCAAGATCACAAAGGAGCGGCTTCGGGACAACTCTGTGAATGTCCTTGAGTGGCCCAGGCAGAGCCCAGACTTGAACCCGATTGAACATCTCTGGAGAGATCTGAAAATGGCTGTGCACCGACGCTCCCCATCCAACCTTATGGAGCTTGAGAGGTCCTGCAAAGAAAAATGGGAGAAACTGCCCAAAAATAGGTGCCAAGCTTGTAGCATCATACTCAAAAAGACTTGAGGCTGTAATTTCTTCCAAATGTGCTTCAACAAAGTATTGAGCAAAGGCTGTGAAAACTTATGTGCATGTGATTTTTTATTTTTATTTTAATTTTTCAATAGATTTGTAAAAATTTCAAACAAACTTTTTTCACTTTGTCATTATGGGGTATTGTGTGTAGAATTTTGAGGGAAAAAATGAATTTAATCCATTTTGTAATAAGGCTGTAACATAACAAAATGTGGAAAAAGTGAAGCCCGCATTATCAGTTACACTAGTACACACACATAGCCACATCACTTGATACAACTTGACATCATGAATTTAGTTCACCACCACATACAATAGTAACATGATCCAAGTTTTCCTCCTCTCTGTTTTTTTTTTTTTTTTGTGCAGTGTGTGTGATGGTTTGATTGGACCCACTTATTGCAGACGAATAGTTGCACTGCCTCCTGTCTTTGTGTTTCATTGTCGAGCATCATAAGAGTATCAGCGGAGTGTTTTCCTGGGAATCTCTGCTCGGTATGGCTCAGGTCTCTCTGTCTATTGTGTAGCAACGAGGGCAGGTCCAAGCCGCTTATTATACAAGAGTTTGCTTTTGTTTACACCCTGTGAAAAGGCGGCATGTGCATGTCTGCCAGTCTCAGTGTGTGTAGAATAAGCCATCCTTAAAGAATAATAACGATAACTATAGGTTTTTTTTTTGTGGTTTTGCCCCAATGTTTCTGTAACTGTGTGTGTTTCAGTAGCTTTCACTGGTTTAACATTTCGGAAATGCACTTAATAGCTTTTTTTTTTTCAAGTTGAGAAAATCAATACCACTATCATATCTGTCCAGTAAAAATGATTAGTTTAGCGTATAGCAAAAAAAACTGGAAGTAGGAGGAAACTGTTACCCAGGCTAGCTTTCTGAAATTATAAAAGCAATAGTTCAACATTTTGAGAAATCTCTGTCACTGAGATTGCAAGGAAACGGGTGAAAACTGCAGGACGTTATTGCAACAGACCAAGAAGTAACCTTGCACATAGCCAGCTGTACAACCACAACTTCTTGTTTGTACACAGATGATTTAATCTGTTGTTTCCCCTTGTTTCCTGTCTTTATGTTACTTTTTGATGGCTGTAGCTTCATATTTATTGTAGAAATATGAATAGTAGTATCTCTGCATGCTAATGCTGGAGAAGAAAGCAAACAAGTTAAATTTAGGTAAAAAAAAAAGAGAAAGAAGTAATGATTATTGCTTTAAATACTGTGAACTCACTAAATTTTTTGCTGCAAAGATATTTGATGAGTGAAAATGGAAATGTGACAGCAGCCATTTAGATTGAGGTGAAAGCAAGATATCAAAGGTACACAGGAAATTTCTGGAGTGAAATATCCTGGAGTTAAATAAAGAGTTTGATTTTGGGAGTTTATTTTCTAAGTTAGATGCCAGCTTGTGTTCAGTGTTACTATTTGGTGGGGTAATATTTTGGGGTTCATTCGCAGAGTGTTGAGGAGCACGATTCAACATGACTCCCGGTATTTACTGCACAGCTTTGTTGCTGTAATAGCATATCCTAGCATGCCTTAGTTATTTCTTTATAACTTTTGAGAATAAAGCAACCAAATTAAATCAAAGTGATGGGCAGAAATTACATTTAGTTTTGTTAAAACATGCTGTTTATTAATATTTCAATGAAGACATAATGATAAATAAAATGGGGCTATCATTCAAAAACATATGTGTACAAAGTAGGAACGTAACATATATACCAATCACTGGCAATATTGTACTGGTCAGTTAGCAACTCATTACACAAAGTGTTCATGCAGCATCAGTATATAACCACACTGCATATAACTGTTAAATTATAAATTTGTGACAAATTTGTTTTCTTGTTGTAATTCTTACCTAAAACCTTTATAGTATGATGAAATTTAAACTCCATGAATGTAAAACAATACACACTTTTAAGTGTTGACTGTTGACCCTGTGAAAGAGTTTCACATTCAAACAACTCAAGGTTAAAGTAAAATTAACTCTTCAAAGGAGTCCAGTTTTAGGGGAATATCCTCAACTTTAGTCAGTCACTCCATCGCAGTCTTGAGAATGAACTTGCAGACGACCAGACTAAAGGTAAAGAGACAGCACAACAAGTAGCAGGAGTGAAAGCATGGGAGAACATTACCTAAGAGGTTAGAAAATGTCTGCTGTCGTCTGTTGGTCGAACACTAAGGCAAAAAGGTTTATCATGATTTTGTTTGACTTATCTGTCCATTTATTTTTGTACATCTCACAATGTGTTAAAAGAGCTACACACACTGTTATTTCTGTAAACCTAGAAAAGCTTTATCTGCTGTTACTCGATGATGTCTAACGCCCAGCACGACTTCTGCTTCCACTTGAAATAATAAAGCAGGAGAAGTTATCTGAGAAACCTTCTTAATGATGTATTGGGATTGCTAAAGGTTGATTGCGAAATCTCCACCACACCTGTAAACTTCATATTGTATATGCTCCTTTATTTGCAGAATCTATTCAAGGCCTGTGGGATCTGTTAAGTAAGTATTAATGTCAAATGTATTGAGCAACACATCCAACGGCCTCGGCCTCCTCCCTGCCAGAGTTCAGCCACTGTGTTGAAACGTTATTTCTGTGTGAGCACATCTGACTCAATCTCAGTTTCCTATACACACACACTCTCTCACAAGTTCCCTACCGTGTGCGTGAATGTGTGTTAGGACTTTATCTGAATGTGTGTGTGCTGTGCGTGTGTTGTTACTCTGAACAGATATCCAGCTTCCTCACTTCTCTCTTCTGTCCTTGGTCTGATAGTTGGCTGCTGTTGTTACTGTTCAGTGCAGCTCTCTCTCTCTCTCTCTCTCTCTCTCTCTAACTCTCTCTCTCTCTTTTTCTCTCCATGACAACTGGCTGTCACAAAGACGTCGCAGCACCACGCACCTGAGATCAGGAAGAAGGAAGTACTTGGTCCCGCCTATGCTGAACTGTGCAAGGAATTCGGGTAGGCAAACACACACACACAGACACACACTTACACAATGAGAGGTGGATACTGGGGGTTGAGAGTGTTGAAACTGCCCTACATGATCAAACAAGTACAATATTTTGAGAAATGAAAGAGACTGAAGAGTGTGTGGGGAAATAGAAAAGTACAGCGTGAAGAAGGAGAGGAAGAAACACCAGTTCAGCCAGTGTCGTTTAGGATATCTTCACTGTTTTACTTTCAGTTCAGCTTTACAGCAGGAGCCTCTTGAACTGTTTGTATTAGACAGGTAAAGTTTCAGGTTTCCTTTCCAGGTGTTAGTCATGTCTCTCATCATCTTCACACTGACAGTTAAACACAAGAAATCAGAGAGAGTGCGTAAGTGAGTTGTTATTACTGAAAGTTGTCATTAGAGAGGGATCTAAAGCACGTACGTCAAAGGGGCGAACACTATAGCACAAAGACAGCATGTCATCATGACCTCAGGGGTGTATATATTTGTGAACGAGCAAAGGTCAGCCTGTGCCGTGATCATCAGTAATAAGCAAGTGGTGGATGTGAACGATCATGTGGCGTGAGGTTTGGGACTAGGTGTGCAGGAAACTCCTTTAGAGGAATGCTGCTCTGGCTGCTATGATTCAGGTCTGGCTGTTTGAACACACACACATACACACACACACACACACACACACACACACACACACACACACACACACACACACACACACACACACACACACACACACACACACACACACACACACACACACACACACACATAGATTGGACAGGGCACAAGAGGATAGCATTTCCCATCCGGAATGATAGGAGGGAGGGCGGGAGGAGGTGTGTTGGGGGTTTGGGCAGCCTGATTCTGGTTTGGTGAGTTTTAGGAGCAGGCAGTGTGTACACCATACACACATCCAGGGAGAAAGAAAGAGGCGGACAGAGAGAAAGACAGACAGAGATTTTTCTGAACTGAGAAGAGCCAGAAAGGACTGAACACTTAGGAGATAGAGTTTGGAGCATTAAAGGTGAGGGACTGCAAAGCTCCAGTGGCAGCACCTTCATACAACAGCATGCAACTCCTGACGTGAGCGCCGCGCCTCAGCTATGCTTCACTGTAAGGAAGACAGATCTTTGTTTCTGTTGGGATGAAGAGTGTATTGTTTTTCTGGGATGATTAGTGTGTTGGTGTGTGAGCTCAATCCCCCCCCCTCCACCCTCCTTTACCCCCCCTTTCTCAGTTCTGAGGAATGTGGGGCTTATGTCAGTGAGAGTCAGGTACAGACTCACTAATTACCAATGCCCTTCCTCCCTCCATCTCTCCCTCCCTTCCTCCTCTCTCTCTCTCTCTCTCTCTCTCTCTCTCTCTCTGGAGCGCTTTCCTTCAACTCCGCCACCTCCTGCTCTCTCCTCCACTTCGAGACCTTGTGCGCTCCCCCCTCTCCTGTCTCCTGCTGTTACGTCTACAAGTGCTGTCGTGACTGGGAGCAGAGGAGAGGACAAACAGAGAGGATCTGAGTCAGAATCCAAAAAAACACCAAAAGGAGAAGAGAAACTCTGACTTGTCCTCTCCCAGTGTGTGAGTGTGTGTGCAGCGTGTTAGTTAGAGTCTGAGACCTCTTCTGATTGTGCTGTTGGGGGACCTGTCATTGAAGACAGGAGGTGCCTTGACAGCGAACAAGAGAACCTGACAGACAGCACGAAGGAGAAAGGGAAGATGAGAAAGTGAGAAACGGGATCATTGCTTTTGAAAGGTGGAAGAAGAACCTAGAGACTACACGTCCCATCATCCTACAGGTTGGCTGAGAACTCATGTGTCTCCTTTACTTTCCCTTCTGTCTGTTTCTCACTTTAATGTTAACATTTAACAGTTTTGCTGTCATAGTTGAGGGACATGGTGTGTTTTCTCACCTGGAGGTTTAAGAGGAAACATGCTCACATACTCAGACGCGAGCACACGCGCACACACACACACACACACACACACACACACACACACACACAGTGGGTATCTGGAAGGACATTTCTTCAGCTGGTCCAGTGTTCACACTGACCCAGCTGACTGCTGTAACCTTCACTACAAGGTTACAGGACAAGGACTGGATGTTTATTTGTGTGGCGGTGTGTGTGTGTGTGTGTGTGTGTGTGTGTGTGTGTGTGTGTGTGTGTGTGTGTGTGTGTGTGTGTGTGTGTGTGTGTGTGTGTGTGTGTGTGTGTGTGTGTGTGTGTGTGTGTGTGTGTATGTATGTGTGTTCAATTGGTGTCTTGTCTACTCATCTTGTGTGTGTGTGTGTGTGTGTGTGTGTGTGTGTGTGTGTGTGTGTGTGTGTGTGTGTGTGTGTGTGTGTGTGTGTGTGTGTGTGTTTTAGAAACTGGTTGAGCAGGGCACCAGTTAGCCTTGGGTGTCCTGTTGTTGTACAAACGAGATTTAGTTGTGTGTGTGTGTGTGTGTGTGTGTGTGTGTGTGTGTGTGTGTGTGTGTGTGTGTGTGTGTGTGTGTGTGTGTGTGTGTGTGTGTGTGTGTGTGTGTGTGTGTGTGTGTGTGTGCATATATGTGTGTAGTATTAGAGCGAGTGTCTATGTATGATAGTTTGAGAGCGGGAGTCTGGCTGACACTAGATATGTGATTATTTAATCAAATTAAAAAAAACTTTAATTTCTTCAACTGGACTTTGTGGACTTCAGATGTCAGATGTCTCTACATGAATAGATACATTAAGCATTAAATGGTGATGGACGCTCTCCTTTGATTTCTAATTGATGCTTCAAATATGTTATTGATAGTAAAAACTCATTTAAAATAATTTTCCTCTAAAACAAAAATTAAGATGCCAATTTCTTTTACAAAATTTGCAAACCTTTCCAAAATAGGTGTGAGTTTGAAATTAAAAATGGAAAAAGAATCACAATATGAACGTAAAAAAATTATTGGAAAAGAAATATCAGTAATTTCCAGAGGGTCTACTTTTAGTGGAAATTGAATTGTGCTGATAGATTGGTTATGCTATGAGTTGAGAGAAAAGTTACTTTCTGTTTCCTGACAATCACCTGTAGAGATGGACGATGTGGAGGTTGGACTGACACACTCCATCAAAAATATTTTACCGTGCGTGTGTGTGTGTGTGTGTGTGTGTGTGTGTGTGTGTGTGTGTGTGTGTGTGTGTGTGTGTGTGTGTGTGTGTGTGTGTGTGTGTGTGTGTGTGTGTGTGTGTGTGTGTGTGTGTGTGTGCTTGTACTGTTCATGTTGTGAGGACTTAAATCAGATTATAAAGCCACATTGTGGGGACCCACCTTCCTTTTGGGGACCAATAAGCCCTGAAATGTGAGATATTAAATGTTAATGAAGGTGAAGACTTGGTTTACAGTTTAGACTAATGTCTGGGTAAGTTTAGGGTTTGTCAAGTACTGATTATGGTCAGGGTAAGTCTCCAAGAAATGAATGTAAGTCAATGTAATGTCCTCTGACATGATGGAAACAAGACTATGTATGCGTGTGAAACGTCTAAATTGCGCGACCGGTTTGCTTGTGAATACTGTAAATACCTATGGAAGTCGTAAGTTGTGTGTGTGTGTGTGTGTGTGTGTGTGTGTGTGTGTGTGTGTGTGTGTGTGTGTGTGTGTGTGTGTGTGTGTGTGTGTGTGTGTGTGTGTGTGTGTGTGTGTGTGTGTGTGTGTGTGTGTGTGTGTGTGTGTGTGTGCAATTGTTGTCAGACCTGATGAAGTGATGACACATGGATTCTTCGAAGGGCCTCATGCAAAACCAAAACCAAAAATAGACACCAGTTAAACAGTTAGCATGATAGTTGTTATTGAAATAGACCTTTACGTCTGCCTACGTGTCAGTCTCCCTCACTGGATATCTGTGGCTTCATAAGGGATTGTGCAAATAAGTTCAAGAGGTAAACCATTTTTCTGGATGATACTTATCTCTCGACTTCGTGTATCACATTCCACAGTTGCAAACAGGGGCAGAGTCATCTAAGACGTGATTTTTTATCTTTTTTTTCGAGTGTGACCTTAATGGTATCGTGTTTGGGAGCTCTCTCGTTTCAGGAAGACAAGAACAGTCTTGAAACTGAAGGCAACAGGAATAAAATATCTCTTGTTTGTTTTTTTAAAGCAGGAAGCTGATGGGAAGCTACTGTTCAGATAACCTCAAGCATAAGGAAGAGAAACAGCTTAAACTGCATGAATTATGTGCGCGCGCACGCACACGCACATTGTATGTGGTCATGTCACATGACTGTCACGTGATCATCTCATGCTCATGATGGGGAAGCACAGATTCTGTGCAGTGTGTATCTGACAAAGCCATAAGCCTAATCCACCAACAGTGAAGCAGAAATCTAAAGCTGAAGAGTAAAGAGACTCATGCAGCAGCAGAGAGAGAGAGAAGGGAACCTGTTAGCACTATTGTGTTGTTTATGAAACACCTGTAACAAGATCTGATCAGCCTCACTCTCCTCTCTCTCTCTCTCTCTCTCTCTCTCTCTTTCTGTTTGTCACAAACACACATACCTGGGGAGCACAATGGCCACATTCTTCCCCTCTTTCTACCCCCCCACCTCCCTCTTGAGCTCCCCTCTGATCGGGCCAAACACAGAGCTGCAGTGAGACCAAGGAAAGTTGAAACAGGTAGAAATTAGGGTAGCAGGTACAGGTGGAAAAAGGAGGGAACCAAGTGAAAAATCATTTAAATGTGCTCATTTACACCAGCGGATACTTTGGACTGGTTCTCTTCCTCTGCCACCAAAGCTAAAAAAAAAAATATGGGAATAGGCAGCAAAATGGAGGAAAATATTAGCAATAAACTGTAACGACAATTAGGGCCCTCAAGTTAACGGGTCAGTTCCCCAAAATCAAAAAAATATTTTATCTAAAGAGAGTCCTTCATGCTAAATAACTAAACTTGTTGTTTTTCATGCCCTCCAGGACAACAGCCACTTTTGCCATGACACCTCTTTTTACAGCACATCATTTGTCTGTCCCTTTAAAAAATGATAAATTACTGTTTCTTAATTTAAAGAATTGTTCTTATGGCTTGCTACAGTTTAAAGGCAACAAACAACTTGGCAAGGAAAACATCATAGTTTGGGTTAAAGAGAGGTTTGACACTTTTGATATAAAATGTCATCTCCTTATCATATTATCGTGTTAGACATTTGTATGAAATTCTGTCATAATTAGGGATGAATTCTTGAGTTATGGCCACAAATGTGTTTTGTGAGATCACAGTGACCTTTCACCTTTAACCCACACTTCTTAATTAGTTGATTTTTGAGTCCAAGTGAACATTTATGCTAAATTTGAGGAAATTCCCTCAAGACATTTCTGACACATTGTGCCCAGTGCTGGACAAACTTTCCCATAAACATAACAGGGAGAGTTTTACATGCTTTGATGTTTTGTGCACACGAATACCATTCATCATGATTATATTGAGGAGAATGCAGAAATGGCATGACAGTTATTTCCAAACCAGGATTAATTAAACCATAACTGTCTGTCTGTTTGTTTGATTTCACGAGGCTTAAGTGAGAAAAAGTGTCTCCTTGTGATTAGAGTGGGCTGTTGAGATGAGGCATTGTGCAACTGTCTGTCTTCTGGCAGGACTGTTGAGTGTGTAAACAGGTGACATCCACTCACTGCGAAGGCTGCATCAACACTCCTCCTCCCCCGTTTTCCTCAGTCCCCTGCCTTCCGCTGTTCAACCTCTGACCCCTGCGTGCACCCTACACCTCCCAGTGTGGTGACACGGCTGAACCCTTCATCCTCTCCTCCTATCCTGCTCGCTTCCCTCCTTCCCTCCAACCTGCTCATGCACTAATGCTGTTATTATGCTTCATTTCACTGCTAGTTTCTTGATCCACCTCTTGCATCCTTTCAGGTTAAATGAGTGAAGACAGAGGGACATTGAGGGACGAGTTCTCATAAGACAATACTTACAAACCAATCGATACATCGCATTGGCCACCGTAATTGTGCTTCTTGTATATTAGCAGTGAAGTGGTATCTCCCTCATGTGATTTGGATGTAAGTAATGGAGACTGTACGTAAATGTATGTGTTTTTGCACTGAGCGCGGACACCTGATGTTTGATTAAAAAGGGATCTCTGATCTCTTCTTGGTCTGGATGGACCGAGAAAACAGCTGCAGAGATTAAAAACTGAATCATTGTAATATACACTTGAAAAATGTGTACGTGTCCTTTAGCTTGTTCATGCACACACACACAGACACACACGCACGCACACACACACACACACACACACACACACACACACACACACACACACACACACACACACACACACACACACACACACACACACACACACACACACACACACACACACACACACTGAGCACCCTGTTGCCTGTTCTCAAACACTCTTCACTGCATACCTGTTGCTACACACAATGGGCTAGTTGTCTGGACAGTAGGCCAAGAGGCAAGGTGTGTGTGTGTGTGTGTGTGTGTGTGTGTGTGTGTGTGTGTGTGTGTGTGTGTGTGTGTGTGTGTGTGTGTGTGTGTGTGTGTGTGTGTGTGTGTGTGTGTGTGTGTGTGTGTGTGCACGTGTGCGCACACGCAGTGGATGATTTGATTCTAGGAGGGAAGGCAAGCAAATGTGGATAGGGTCAAAGGGGGGAAAGTGAGTAGGTCTGGGGGACAGAAACTACACACTGTAGTACGCTGCATCTCATGATAAGGCCCAACCCCAAACACACACACACACACACACACACACACACACACACACACACACACACACACACACACACACACACACACACACACACACACACACACACACACACACACACACACACACACACACATATACATAGCCACCCCATTCTGTGCCAGAATGGAATGTTCCGTGGGTTGAGTCTCATTGTGAACCCATTCACAAAACTGACACAAAGTACACTGAAGCCACACACACACACACACACACACACACACACACACACACACACACACACACACACACACACACACACACACACACACACACACACACACACACACACACACACACACACACACACACACACACACACACACACTCAGTTGTGTTTCCATCACTTCAGAGGACATTACATTGACATACATTTGTTTCCAGGAAACTTTCCATGTAACCCAACCATACTTACCTAATCCAAACATCAACCTAAAACTAACTTTACCTTCACCTTAAACCATGTCATTGTACTAAAATGAATAAATGGTGTGGCCGACCTGAAACAGAAAACGGTCCTTACAATGTGACACACACAAACACACACACACACACACACACACACACACACACACACACACACACACACACACACACACACACACACACACACACACACACACACACACACACACACACACACACACACACACACACACACACACACACACATATACATAGCCACCCCATTCTGTGCCAGAATGGAATGTTCCGTGGGTTGAGTCTCACTGAACCCATTCACAAAACTGACACAAAGTACACTGAAGCCACACACACACACACACACACACACACACACACACACACACACACACACACACACACACACACACACACACACACACACACACACACACACACACACACACACACACACACACACACACACAAACAGGAACACCTGTTTTTATGTGAAGACAATCAGGCTCATCTCTCTCTCATCTGTCCCCCACACATCTTCCCTATCTCTTACGTTCCCACACTCTCTTTTCCCTCTTCTTTGTTTCGTGAGTAGTTTCAGTACATGACCAGGTGAACAGGTGCAATTCACACCTTTTTAGTTTCTCTGGATGCTTTATTTAGTTTCTTGTCATTAAGTCCTTGTTTCGGTGACACCATTTAGCAGTGTAGTTATTGTGTGTTTAGGGATCTGAGTTAGCTGGAGGCAACAAGCGCTGAATTCCACCAGCTTTTTATTCAGCTCTTATCGGCCTGTTTTACTTTCCCTTCTCACTTTACTGTGTGAGTCTCTGTCTCTGTCTCTGTCTCTGTCTCTGTCTCTGTCTCTGTGTCTGTGTCTGTGTCTATGTGTGTGCATTTATGGGGGTGCTGGAGATCATTTGGTTTTTCCAGGAAATGAGGGAGGGTAAAAAAGTGCAGGTTCAAGATAATGCCAAAAGATAATGTGCGCTAGAGCATACATGCATGGATATTGAAGATGAAGATGACATTACAGTTACTGTATAGTGACTTGTCAATACTTTACTATGTACACAGCTAATTCTATTTATTGCATGCTGAGTAATCATCCTGCCATTTAATAAAAGAGACATGCAGCAGAAACAGGATCAGTCAGAAGCTGTGACTTCACAGCATCCCATCATGCATATAAAACAAGTACAGCCACTTTAATGGAAATATTAACTACATATTCAGGTAGTTCTAAGTTTCCGCTTGAATAGTTGGGGATAGTTTGAAGCCAGTGTATACCTAAAGCACAAGGAATATCTCAAGGCAAAAGTGTCTTGTATTGCACAGGCCCTTTCAAAGGGGGTCATGAAAAATGGTCCCTCGTTGTGTTAAATTTGCATCATTGTTGAAGAATTAAAAAAGACAACTTTAGAGCAAGGTTTAAGTATTGGCTATGGCTTCAACTGCACACACCTGTATGATAATCTTTCATCATTTCATCCAAGTCTGAATTCTTAGTGTGAATTTTATGCGCTCAGAACAGCATGAGGTTAATACAATACTTTACAGTTTATAGATGCAAAGATCACTGTTGCAATCTGTCAATAATGGCACAAAATAATGTTAATAAGTGTAAAAAAAAACTCTATTTACTGCTCACTTTGGAGTGTTTATTCCCTATCATTCAAAAACTGTTAGTATGTGAAATGTATACGTAATAGGCATTTAAGAAAGGTTTGCCAAAAACAAGGACAAGAAAAAGGAGACGTCAGATGATACGAAAGGTGAACAAATCTAAAGTTTAGTTGTGTTACAAAGAAGGAATCTAAACAAAAAAACCATTAAAATGTCCTTTACAATCATCTGAAAATGTATGTGTGCTGCATATCTACAGTAAATGAAGTAGGCAATATGTTGAGCACCGTAAACTTCAATGGACACCATGGTGCTAACATCAGTGTTGACAGTATTTCCAAATGATTTTCATAATGTGGCTAAAGTGTAGATTCAGCTGTACATTTATTTTTAACCTGTCAGGTTGTCCAAACTGTTTTCTCTGCTGAATACCTGGTAGTATCTTCTCATGTTGTTAAAGGAGCTGGCATGTTAGTGATTGTCATAATACAACAGTACAAAACTCTAAAAACAAAAACTTAGTTGTAAAGGTTTTCCTTCTCCAGAGTTCCTTCAGATTTTGGCAGGATCTCATCTATTCTGATCTCCCATTACATCCACATGCTGCTGACACTCTATCACATGATAGTTAGTGTCGTTTCCCACTGTCGGGAGAGAGGTCAGTCATCCACGCTGATGTTACAGTGGTTACTGGTTATTGGCCAGATAATAACTGACTGCAGTGTTGTTTACCGTCAGAATGACACGCTGTTTCTCTGTCAGTAGTGTCCTCAATTTGAAAGCTCCTTCAAATGTTTTCCTTCTATCGCTTTCCTTCTTCTTCTCTGTCTCTTTCTCCTTCCCTGTCTCCTTGACCTTGGCAGTGATTGTAGCACCTAAACACAACG
>NW_027210622.1:4755000-4795000 GCF_029030835.1 Brachyistius frenatus
TGAAAGTTTGTGCTAAAAATGAGCCTTCTTTATTGCTTTCTTTGGGAAGTGATGGATGGTTTATGTTTATGTTGTCCTCTTGAACAGAAAGGCCAGCGTTTGGAAAACTTCTTTGAGAAAAAAAACAGCAAATTTCACCACCAAGAAGTTTCTCCTTCATCATTCTTCACTGTAATCAATCTGATTGAATTTTTCTGATCCATTTTATTTAATAATGAGTGTAAGTGTGCTCACTCCAACTCAAGCTCATGACTTTTCCCTGATTGTCATCAGTCATCACTGTTCGTCACACCCTCTGCCCTTTTATCCTTTGCCTTCCCTTTTGTTTGATTCCTTATCAGCTGAGCAAGAAATAGATTGAAGGAGGTAGGAAAGAAGAAGGAGGTTACCTGTGCCGAGTGGCCCCACCTCTCTCTCTTGGCCTTTGAATGAGTAAATACTAAACCACCTTTGCTTTCCTCCACACTCAAACACAGGCAAGCAAGGAGGCTGTCTTACTGCTACAGCCTGTCAACACCGACGAAGTGTGAATGGATAGAGAGAGACAAGGTTTTAGACAAGTGTGAATGAGCAAAGTGAAAAAGAAATAACACACCGGCTGCATCTCCTGGGCCCGTTCATCGATATCTGCGCTCCTGAGCTTGGGATACAGGTAAAGTGTCAATGCCGACCCTCCAGTCTGTGTCTGTCTCACTGATCAAACATCAGAACTTGTTTAAGTCTCTTTAAAAACTTCTTCTAGATGTGCTGCTCATTAATTTAAATGAAAAAAATGTTAAATTACTTTCGGTGAGCAACGGAAAGTCAGGTTTGCAAAATGTTGCAAATGTGAAAGTCAACATTTTCTTGTTTCTTTACTCGTGTCTCTGAACCAAGTAAAGAGCTTCTTTTCTTGTTGCCTGTTTCACAACTTTATCAGAGTCAAACTGATTAGAAAAAGAAAACAGAGGCACTCAAACCAATCAGTGATAAGAATGGAGAGCAAGGATTCCTCATAATGAAACCAGTGGAACCAGTGGAGTGTGTGTGTGTGTGTGTGTGTGTGTGTGTGTGTGTGTGTGTGTGTGTGTGTGTGTGTGTGTGTGTGTGTGTGTGTGTGTGTGTGTGTGTGTGTGTGTGTGTGTGTTTAGGGTGGGGGATAAAAAATGCTTGAGTGACTGCACAGAGAAGCTGGTATCATTACCTATAGACTTCCGGCTTCTTCGTCATATAAATTGTGGACTTTTACCCTGGTGAGGTGAACTGTTTGTTTTTGTGTGTGTGTGTGTGTGTGTGTGTGTGTGTGTGTGTGTGTGTGTGTGTGTGTGTGTGTGTGTGTGTGTGTGTGTGTGTGTGTGTGTGTGTGTGTGTGAGTGTGAGTGTGTGTGTGTGTGTGTGAGTGAGAGATCTGGTGCTTCATTCATTCATTGAAGTTATACTGAATGCTAAAAATGCAATAACAAATGACAATATTTCACTATTTTGTTGAAAATATTAAAAGAAGAAGAAGTAAACGTTACAATTGAAACAAAATAATTGTATAGACATAAATGCTATTTCACCTGTGCGTCTCAGTAGTTTTACAACAGCCGTAGTCTTATTCACTGAGCTGTGTTTGTCGACAGGGTGGACCCAAGTATGTACGAAGGTTAGCTCATTTGTAAGCCTGTGTTGTAAGAATGCTAAAAAATAAGGCCAAATGCAAACATCTTTTTTTTTTTTTTTTTTTGTATTGTGTAGTGCATTAAATATCAACAGATCTCTGGGTCTTGGTAGTTTACCCTCACGCACTCATGGACACACGTTCAAGGAGGGCCACTCAAGTCTTTATCACGAGTGTGACACTGTCAACGTCAGTGGTAATTGTTTGAAACAATGTCTGCTGTGGCCTTGAGTGTGCTAGCTGATTAGCCTGAGGAATGTGTTTGTCTAAGGAAGCAAAGCCCCTCTGAGCTAGCGCGAAAGCTAAAGCAGCTCTTCTGATTAGGAGAGACTGTGGAGGTGTTTGAGGGGACGTGTGACGAGGTCTGGGTGCAGCTGACCTTTCTGTACTGTCCTCTTCACAGTAACACCAAAGTCCGTGCTCTTGTGTGTAATTAGTACATGCGATGAAATAAATGTTGACGCTGATGCTGTCACCAAAAACTCATTTTAATTGAAAAGAAAATGTTACAACTTTCTCTCCATGACATACAACATCTTTGTCATATTGCTTTAAATTTCTTTTGTTTGAGTCGAGTTGTGGTGTTTTGAGTGACATTTGAGAGAAATGTGAAGGTCCTGAAGGCAGGGGGGCTCTCAGAGTAAATGAACTGGAATCATCCTCCCTCCGTGGTGAAGTTAGTGTGGGCTGGAGGCGGTCACTTACGCACTCTGTCTGACCTGAAATTCTTCAGGCCAGTTTCACTTTGAAGGGCTTTCTAGCACTGAGGGAGGCCTGAACATTTGGTCCCCCTCCATTCGCCTTTCGTTAGCCTCTCTCACTCCTCTCCATCTGGTCTTTTCCTCCTCAGACCCCCCCACCACCACCACCACCACCCATACAGACTCTCTGTACTCTTTCCTTAATTTCTTCCCCCTCTACTTGCTTCTCCTTCCCTCCTTCTCCACCACCGTCCGTGCTCCTTCCTCCCCATTTTTTTTTTTTTTTTCTGCTGCTCTTCTTTGAGCTTGGGTGAACCACAGGAATGAGGGTGACAGGTACATGGTTTGGAGGAAGAAAAAGGAGGAAGAAACAGGCAGCAGAGAACAGAAGTAGTAACAACAGTAAAGGGGCTTAGATTTTGTAAAATGTGATTCCATGCAAATAATATCATCTAAAAATGTTTAGTTAATGCAGATCCTTCTTTTCAGTCAGCATTGTGATTTTAGTCTTCATCTCGCTTTATCCTGTTGAAGTCAGCATGCTGATAGCTGAGCTGTGTGAACCTCTGCATGAGGACATCATGTGTCCTGAGAGGTGAGCCACAGTGTTCCCTTCTCTCTCCTCAAGTTCATTGTTTAATTTGCTAGTGGTGATAATGATATCCAACAATAATGTGCTGTACGTGTGCAAGAGACAACACGATAGGTCTAAAGGCCTCCTTTATGTTCATATTTGGTGGGGTTCAAATCAGAATACATTTTCCTGGTTGGCATTTTCTGGGATACAAATATTGTTGCCATGTAATTGTTAAACTGCGGTCGAGCTGCGAGCAGACTGTCCTTTCGTAAAGCACCGTTGTATAAAGCCTCTGTGCTAGCAGTTTAATATGACGGGCATTTATTGCGACCTATATTGGCCATAGTATTTATGACGAGAGCAAAGGAGGATGTCAGGTAAAGAAGTATGAGCAGTGACAAAGTAAGCGCAAGTAGTAGGTTGCGGGTGGTTGGACAGATTAAGGACAGGACTTTACCCCAAGAGATTGTTGTTTGTGTCCTGCCTTAAAAAACAAAAATCGATGTTGACTTATTTTAACAACTATTTTAACGTGCGTAAGTTAACTTACCAACATATTTAACTTGCAACATGTATGTAACATCATCTACGTCAAATCATAAATCATTGAAAGTACACCTATTTTGTTGTTTCACTGCGAAAAGGGGGTTTTGACAGTTGCCTGAAACTATTGAGCAGTTGTTGGGTTTTTTTACACTCCTAAAGCATTTCTACACCTGCCCAAAAAAACCCAGTGTGGCCTGAACAGTGTGGTGCACTTCCACAGTTCGTATTACTCTGCAGACATAAACAGGAGGCTCTCTAGTCTTGTAACACGCTACTCATTGACTTATATATATGACTTGTGATAAATCAGTCATATACCTCTCCAGCTAAGAGACTGATAACCAGTGCTGCTTTATTGCTGAGTTTATTCCTGATGATTCGCTGTTTTGCCAATATCGCAGATTCCAGTATATGTAAGTGTGTGTGTGTTTGTGTGTGTGTGTGCACATGTCTGTTTTGACCCTGGCCTTACTAGGGAACCGACTTATCAGAGATATCCAACAAATTCTGAGAGGCACTAGCAACACTTTCCACTCTTTGTGATTACTTGCGATTTAAATAAGAAAAGTATTCTCATCTGCCGTTGTGATTAAAAGCTGATCAAAATCAGGTCAATGTTTTTGCCAATGACAGATATTCCCCCTGTACAATTGATGGAAGGAGAAGGCCGATAATATTATTCATTTTCAATGAATCCCTTGAGTTTTGTCCCGAACCTTTTATAAACCCATCAGGGAGCTGCAGTGTTGCACTGATATGTAACTGTGGGTTCTGTGGTTTATTATAAAGTCTGAGTATTTTTACATCAGGATTTTAAAGATTTCTGTATTTCCAAAGAATGTGGTGCGGGTTAAGTGCAACGAATGATTTAGGGAACATGTCCAATGATTAAAGGTACGAGTGACAGTCAATGTTTTTTTGTCCACCCCTCGGGTCTTTCTGTGGGGTTTAACTTATAATTGTTGACCCGACCGGCTGATAGTTTTGCTGTGCGGTCACTAGAACACCTGAACCCTCTGAGGTGTCCTGATTGGCTCCCACTAATGACTGACTGTTAATCTTTGATTCAGACTGACCCCCACATGCTTAGATGAAGGCCAGCTTTCACTGACCCTCGTCCTCAACCCTTCTTTTTTTGTAACTTGGGCACGCATATGCCACATTTTTAAGCAAAATGGCCATGAAAACACAAACACAACTACACACGCAGACGTTTACAGACACAGCTTTTTGCTGTAATCCACTTTTTCGACCATCATGTTAGTTCATTAGTCAGTATCATCATGAAAATAATTCAAAGGTGCAACAGTCCACGCGCAGCTTTCTACCTATTATGTGTGCTTTAATCTTTTCTTTTTTTTTGTCAATCCATCATTCTCTGGTCTTTATGTTAAGTAGACGTTCCTCTTGTATGTTTACTCAGTCGTAAGGAGCGGGGCAGGTTTCAATAGCAGCTGAAACTCAGTGCGTTGTTGACCACACACTGTGACTTTCATCTCTCGCTCTCTCTCTTGCTTTCGCTCTCTCCCTCATTTCTTGGGTTTTTAGACAGAAACTCTCAAAGTGAGCGACGTCCCCTCATCTGGTTGTTTTTTTTTCTCTCTCTATCTGCTCTCTTGACTGCCCAGGAAGGTGTGTGTTGTTTGCTTAAGTTAAGCTGTGCTAGGAACATGTTCACCGTTGTTATGTACAAAAAACACACATGGATGCCCGAATACACACACACACAGTTACAGTCTTGTGCTGACATGACATAAATCACTCTGGTGGTTAACTCCCAGTTAGAATTTCCTAATGTCCCTTCACTATAACACAGACATAAGGAAGTCTTCAAACCCCACTTTGAACATTTCCTGTCCTTTTCCCCCAGTTCTGCAACTCTAAGCAGAAAACCCTTAAAACCCATTAAAACTTAATTTCCCATCATACCTCTCTTTGTCCAATAACATCACCCTTGTCAGTGATAACAGATTTGTAGGGTCTTTAATGGTGGGTGTATATTGGTGGAAGAAATATTTAGATCCAATACTTAAAAATCCCCAAAACATCAATGCAGAAATACTTAAAACTCCTGCATTTAAAATCATTTTTAAATACAATTAAAGACGCATCAGTACTGTATTTTTCTACAGCTTTAGCATAAACTTGTATGAAATGAAAATACTTTGGTAAACCTTACAACACTTGAGTGAAAGTAAATAACTACTTTCCTCCATCATTGTTTATTTGTTTGTTTTCCAAAAACCAAAGATGTTTCCAAGAAACTTTCCGCAAAACTAAGGCAGGGATCCGACCACATACACACACATACTCTCACAAGTACCTGTTTTAGCTCCACCCTCACCAGCTCTCATGCTTGCAGCTTTGACAATGTGTGTGTGTGTGTGTGTGTGTGTGTGTGTGTGTGTGTGTGTGTGTGTGTGTGTGTGTGTGTGTGTGTGTGTGTGTGTGTGTGTGTGTGTGTGTGTGTGTGTGTGTGTGTGTGTGTGTGTGTGTGTGTGTGTGTGTGTGTGTGTGTGTGTATGGGTGTGGGTGTGTGTGTGTGTGTGTGTTATGTAGAAGAGGCAGGACTCTGTGGTCAGTGCCCTGGTGTACCTGTCTCTCATGGAGGTGGACTAATACTCCCAGAGCAGGCGGCCAAGCAGCGCAGCGCTGTGAAGCAACAGGGGTAGCTATCCTCCTATCTGACCTCTCTCTGCTTCCTCTTCTCTTTTCCACCACCATCCCTCTGCTGCGACAGCTCTCTCTCAAGAGCTCTCCTCTGTTTCAGTCTCACTTCCCTCTCTCTCTTGCTGGTTTTTATCAGGATTAATTTTCCTTGAATAACAATTTTTTAGCAGTCATGCCTACGAATGTCTCAGATTTGAGGGATGGCTTAAATAGGTTTTGCCTTCTGATCCTGTCGTCTGTTTGGTGTGTGTTCTGTGTAAAAACAGCAAGACTGAGGGTTATTCAAGAATTTGGTGTGTCATTGATCCTGCTGCCTTGTGACCCTGTTGTTAGGGACTGCGGTATGGTCACTGTGAATCTATTGCCTCCACGTGTTCATGTGTGTGCGTACAGCTAAGATGGCGGCTTCCTGAGGCCTGTTTTTTTCTTCAGTACACTGGATCACTGTCACTCAGGATAGAACAGCTAACTGAGAGATGCATTGTTCCTAACGATTGCACACACAAAGATTTTCTTTGCTCCATAATCTGCAACAAATTGGGAGTTAAGGAGAGCCTTGTTGCGTTACAAACATCTGAACCAAATCTGCATATTCGTCAGAGAAAAAAAACGTAATGGGAGCGTTGATTTAATGTCAGGTCAGTGACATAAAGAGTAAAATGTTCTTCTGTCCAGCTGTGAGGAACTTTGCCATTAATAATGCCATGGCTCATTTGCCTGTATGAGGAAAAAGATGGAATTTTCCATCGGCAGTCAATCTGTGTTTCTGATAAGATCCGGAGGAAGCCCGTAAAAGCTTTTTGTGTCTGCTCATAAAACAATCCAGCCTCCAATAACTTGCTGTTAATACGTAGAGAATCAGGTGCTTCTATCAATCATAAACATAATGTAATGGGCAATCTCCACCGCAGTAACTGGACGGCTTGACTTGGCTCGTTGGCACTGTTTCCCAATCTTAACTTCCTTCACTCCTGTACCAGTCTGAGTTCATAACCTTTGACCAGGTGAACTCTGTGTCTGAGCTCTGAATATAGATGATGTTTAATCCACAACTGCTCATTGTTCCTTAAACTGCAAGAAAGAGGTTCAAATCAGAGCAGAAGAATCACACTTAAGTGGTCGTAACTCTTATTTTACTTGCTGAGACATCACCTGCAGAGCTTTATGCTTTCTGTGAATAAAGGATGTGATTTGTGTTCACCACAGTTAATTATCTACTTGTTCCTGCCTTAGGTTTCCTTGTCTCTCTCTTACGCTAACACCCACGATTGCATGCACCTATGTATAAAGTCTGAACTTTCTAAGAGCTGGAAATTGCAGATTTTTTGGTCATTTAATTT
Organism: Brachyistius frenatus; assembly: GCF_029030835.1. Lineage (NCBI taxonomy): Eukaryota > Metazoa > Chordata > Actinopteri > Embiotocidae > Brachyistius > Brachyistius frenatus. Next base: position 4,762,477 of record NW_027210622.1, read on the forward strand.
TTAATTTTTTTTGTTATTCATTATGTTCCTCATCCTTTTGTTGCCTCTTGCTATATTTAGTTATTATTAACACTCTTTCTATGATACCCTTAGATGCCAACAGAGCACACATACAAACGGACAATTCTTCTATTTTTAATGTCATCCAAAGGAAGAGAGATGACAAAATAACCGACCATCTGAGTTTCGTTTCGTTGCTGACACAGTCAGCATTGAGGAAGTTCAGAATATCTCCAAGTGGTCAAAAGCAGGAAGCAGCCTGTCCAACACGAAGAAGGAATTTTTGACAAACACACACAGACACACAAAAGATCTCCAGAAAAAGCCATTTTTTGTTTTTTTGGTGTCACCCTGACTTCAGTGTGTTGCACAGTGTCGACCTCTCAGTGTTACATAGCTTTATTTTATCACCTAACAGAACTCCCAAAGTGAATATTGTCCTCCCTTTGTCATCAGTCTGGCAGGATAAGGCTGATAAGAGATGGAGTCATGTTAGTGCTTCACACGATAGAAGGAACAGAGGGAGCTGTCGAAGCAGAAAAAGAGAACAACACAGAAACAAATGGTGACAAAGATGTTAAGATGTGGCAAACTATTGGGACAACCTTGAGTGATGTTTTTGTATTTACTTTTTATTTTTTGAGCAATAAAGGAAGCGGCGTCCTCACTGAGCAGAATCAGAATTCACATCTGTATATTAGCTGCTCCTGATTGGTTTGTTAAAAACGACATTTTGATATAATCTCGTGTCATCTTGACCTGTTTTAACAAGGACAGAGAAGCAAACAGCATCCTGTTTCCTTTTGCATTTTGTTTTCCTTTTCCCCCTGTTTTTAACTTTTTGTCATTGTTACAAGGATCAATATATTAAAGAAATAGTTTACTTCGACAAAAATATTATATTTACATATCTCCTCTGTATGTTTTTTGTTTTTGTTCATTTAAAGGTCTTTTGTTTGTCTTTTTATTATCTCAAACTGATATTTTCATAGTTTTCAATCCTCTTTGAGCTAGTTTTTGCTAATTTTAAGCCCTCCAGCTTTGGGCAAACTAACTAGTGAGCAGGTGTATGTTATTGTGTGTGTGTGTGTGTGTGTGTGTGTGTGTGTGTGTGTGTGTGTGTGTGTGTGTGTGTGTGTGTGTGTGTGTGTGGGGGAGAGTGGGAGAGTGGGATATTGGGTCAGGTCAAATGAGTGTGCACGTTACCATGGTTGCTTGGCTTTGTAGTGTTTTACCTTTGTTGACTGCCTCACCCATCTCTGTCAAAGTCCAGGCAATCTTATGACGTACAACAACGTGCACACAAACACACTCTGCCTGCATTACTAGCAAAAGGTTGTTGTTTTATTCTCTCTTTGCTTACGTGACATTTAGTCTGACTCAAAGAAGTTAGTTTTGTAGCCCACTTTCATTGGTTGCTTCAGTGCTGTGGAGATTTGGGGATTTAAAATGCAGTGGATTTTTCCATTCTGAATGCTGGCTGTGTTGGAACATAATAGAGTAAGAGGTTTATGTTTGGGAAGCCGATTTCTCTCACATTAAAAGCTGCACCCACACAGTGTATAACATTCATATTGATAAGGACGTTGAAAGTCCAACACCATCTCGTGGTGTGTATGAGTGTGTGTATTTGCAACAAGTTCATGTGTAGGCAATATTAATGTGCGCAGCTTTTTGTTACAGGATGGGGTAATATTTTATTCAGAATTCCTCATAACTCCAGCTTGTCTAACGTACCTCTCTCACACACACACACACACACACACACACACACACACACACACACACACACACACACACACACACACACACACACACACACACACACACACACACACACACACACACACACATACGCACCCCCGCCCCACACACACACACACACACACGATCAGCATGTGACCCAGTCAAACCTAGTGAACCTTGAGCTCGAGTTTTCAGGGTTTACAGCCCTTCATTCTCTGCGATAGGGGTTAGAGGTCAGCGAGGGATCTGAGGGATTCAACAAAACAAGGTTGTAAAACCACTGATAGGGGAAGGCGCCCTGAGAATTTATAGATGCTGTATTTCGACTGTTGTGTTCAGGTCACATAATGTGTCTTAGTTGGTTTGTTAGGTAGGTAATCTTCCATGCAAGCAAACAGTTTTGCTCTACATGAACAAGCTTTTGTTAATTAAACAATACCTTCTGACCCTGTTTGCCTATTTTCCTTCCTTCTTGTATTTGCTGTGGTTGATAAACTTGTCTCTCTGCTCCCTCTTCAGGCTCAAAATCTGATTGGATGGTTTTGTCAGAATGACAGCCGAAGACCCTGCTTCCTCCTCCACAATGAGCAACAACGCTGCCCTCTCCAAATCCTCCAAACCTTCTGGTGCCTCTCACCACTCTCTCCACGGACAGATCAGCATCCCTGAGGGTGTTGCAGGTGCTCCCAATGAGGCTGCACTGGTGGCTCTGATGGAGCGCACTGGCTACACTATGGTCCAGGAAAATGGCCAACGTAAATACGGTCCCCCCCCCGGCTGGAATGGCCCATCTCCTCCTCGAGGATGTGAAATCTTTGTCGGCAAGATCCCACGGGACGTTTATGAGGATGAGTTGGTCCCAGTGTTTGAGTCCGTGGGACGCATCTATGAGATGCGCCTGATGATGGACTTTGATGGGAAAAACCGAGGGTACGCATTTGTCATGTACACAGAGAAACACGAGGCCAAGAGGGCTGTGCGGGAGCTCAATAATTATGAGGTGCGGCCTGGACGGCTGCTGGGGGTCTGCTCCTCCGTGGACAACTGCCGTCTTTTCATTGGTGGCATTCCCAAGACCAAGAAGCGTGAGGAGATCCTGGAGGAGGTCTCCAAAGTGACAGAGGGTGTATTAGATGTCATAGTTTATGCCAGTGCTGCAGACAAGATGAAGAACCGTGGCTTTGCCTTTGTAGAGTATGAGTCACATCGCGCAGCCGCCATGGCTCGCAGGAAGTTGATGCCCGGACGTATTCAGCTGTGGGGCCACCAGATCGCAGTGGACTGGGCTGAGCCAGAGATTGATGTAGATGAAGATGTAATGGAGACGGTAAAGATCCTCTACGTCAGGAATCTAATGATGGAGACCAGCGAGGAGACAATTAGACAGGTGGGACTAACTGACTGAAGTTTTAGTCTGCATGCTGTTTGTGTTAAAAACATGTCTGACAGACTCCTAATCACGCCATCACTCGTCCTTTCTCTTTCTGTCGACCAGGTTTTCAGCCAGTGGAACCCTGGATGTGTAGAGCGTGTCAAGAAAATCCGTGACTATGCCTTTGTCCACTTCTCATCCCGGGATGATGCCGTGCTGGCGATGGACCACCTCAACGGCACAGAGGTCGAAGGGTCCTGCATCGAGGTGACACTCGCCAAGCCAGTTGATAAAGAGCAGTACTCACGCCAGAAGGCCTCCAAGGGGAGCGTTTCTGCCACTCCAGAGGCCCCTCAGCAGAACTATGTTTACCAGTGTGATCCCTACACACTGGCTTACTATGGTTATCCCTACAACACCCTCATTGGACCCAACAGGGACTACTTTGTCAAAGGTTAGAATTTATTTCTTCTGCTTTTTTATGCCTAAGGATCAATTGCAAAAGCCAATGTTTCGTTTACAGCCAACTATTTTGGTAAATGTTGGTTGTGGCAGAATCAAAAGAGCAATGATAAACACACTTGGCCATGCCACCAGATTTTTCAATGTTCATGATGACAGATAACAATGATTTTACTCCACAAAAGTTTGGAAAAATCATAGACATGTTGTTAAAGGAAAAGACAAAACATGCTGATGGACCAATGAATGCTAATCCCATTACCTTTAATGATTGATTGAATATGGTCTTGGGTGTTGGCAGGAAAATCTATTTGACTTTCAACAATCATTGTGTTTTGGTTTTCTCTCCAAAGGATCCCCAATGATACAGAACAATGGTAATCTCTCACATCCTTATTTCTTCTTATTCCTCCAATGAACAATGAGCTTTCTTGCCATGTGACAAACTATACATTTTCTAACACCATCCTTTTCCTGCTGTGCTGTCACCTACCATTTCATGCCGGGTTATTTCCAAGCTCACAACAAAGCGATAAACGTTATGGAATACCTTTTTACAGAGCTACATCTTATCAAGGAGTCAGAACAGATCTCAGGAATGAGGCTAAACTTGACCCAAAGAACTCCCAAAAAAGTCCCGAGCAAACGTTACTGAGAAATTTCCAGTTGGAAATATTTTTTGAGGTCACTATTGCCTAAAAGAGAGTTTTTGAGTCTCCTACACAAATTCTGATATCTTGGGATGAACTAAACCCGTCGTAAAATCTTGTTGCCCTACAAAAGTAGCCCCTTCTGCCCAAGTCCTAAACCACAACCCCTGTCATCACACTACTTTAATTGTATTTTAAGCAGGTACTGTGCGAGGTCGTGGTCGTGCTGCTGCAGGTAACCGTACCCCTGGACCACGGGGGTCGTACCTCGGGGGTTACTCTGCCGGTCGTGGCATCTACAGCCGCTACCACGAGGGCAAGACCAAGCAGACCGAAAAGCCCTATGAGCTGATGCCCAGTCTGGAGCTTGCTGCCTCCGTCAACCCAGTTGGCATCAAACCTGGCACAAGTCAGTGACATAGACATATCCATCCACATCCTCGCCCATCTCAAAACCTTTTACTAAACCTTCCAACCCCGTTTTTCTCTCCTGGTTTGAGGAACTTTTTGCGAATCAACTATATAGTTGTTGCTGGATGGTCGTGTGCAAAAGGACTTCCTTACAGTAAAGAACAATGACGCAAAACAATTGTCCTTTCCAACACGACCAGAAAGTTACTGCTATACTTTATATCTCGTTCTTTCTTTTTTCCTCAACATCTGAAATTTGTCTTTCCAGGTGTTTAGACTGAAAACAGTGCTGCGTTGAAGGAACACATTCAAGAGTTTAAGGGCTATCAGAATCTCTAAACACCGGTTTAAAATACAATTTGGAATATTTTTACAACTCCGTTTCCCAGTCACTTAAGCAGGTAATCTACCTACAGTTTATTTAAATGGCCAACACATTGCTTTGTTGAAGGACATCACATTGTTCTGAGGAAAAAAAGCTTTTTTGCCAGATTATACTGTTTTGTTGTTAACACCCTGAAAGCAGAAGCTTCTTTGATGTGTTTTTTTCACACAGTGCTGTCATCCGTCTGAACATGGTGGTTGTTACTGTACATGCATCCACAATCACAATGCACTCAACTCCATCTTTGAATTTTGAAGGATGTCTGTATTGCAGAATTCTAGTAAGAGCTGAAAAATTATGGCAGAAAAAGAAATGGGTATTAACCAAAATACAAACTTCTTATCCCAGTAAAAAGCTCCTCTTAAGGAGTAGCTGCTTCAGATTTCTTACGACAGTTTAAGTCAAAAATGGAGCTGAAATGCAAAATAAAAGACACACAACTACTGTGTCCACTCTATTCAGAGCACTTAAAAGAATAACACCAGTGTTATGAAGACTCTATGGTAGCTGCTGTCACAATTAAGATGGATGTGACAGCAAAAATGTAAGTGGATTGTTTCCTGGTGAGAAATGTGTTTCTTGACAGTAAGCAGAAGGAAATACAATTGCAGGCAAGAAACCAAACTCACGTGAGGACAAAACAAAAGAAGAAATGTTACAGAAAGTAAGGTTACATGTGTATGTGGGTGGATCATCTAAATTCCACATAAGTTTTTATACTGTACAAGAATGACTGATAGAAACTTCAGAGAAATTCAATATAAAAATGCAGACACTGGCATTATTCTTTAATCTTCCACTTTATTACTAAAGTTATTAAGCCTGATTGTTTTGTCAAAATAATCATTAAACTTAATTACCTATTACTGCTGTTAATGTAATTTATTTGTTGATCAGAGGTGCATTTAGTTAAAGTGGACTTTATTGGCGTTCCTTCTGGAGCGATATGACCTCAATCAGGAGCTCGGTCTCAGTCCCAGTCTGTGTGGAATCATAGGATCACCACCAGATTGAAAATACTTTTCAACAATGACTGATGTTGTGTTTGCTGTGTGTGTGTGTGTGTGTGTGTGTGTGTGTGTGTGTGTGTGTGTGTGTGTGTGTGTGTGTGTGTGTGTGTGTGTGTGTGTGTGTGTGTGTGTGTGTGTGTGTGTGTGTGTGTGTGTGTGTGTGTGTGTTGGAGCCCTGGGGTTAATCCAAAGTCGAACTCCATCATAATCTGAATCACACTCCAACGCCAATTTGTGCAATCTTTTTTTTTTTTTTCCCTCTTGCTTAATTTGTATCCTTCAGCCTCTTTTTGCTGTTTTTCTTCATGTTTTCATATTCTTTTCATAGATTACCTTCTAATCTAAGGGTTATTGTGTATGTGTTTAAGCATGGGTGCATGTATGTTTTTGTGTGTCCTGTGTAGTGTCAGCATTTAACTCTCTCTTGCTGCTCTGTGTTGTCTGCCGTCGCCCAGTCTGTTATACAAGCTTTCATTTTTGCATCTTTCTACATGTGCAGTGGCTTTGACGGGTCTGGGGGGGCAGTACCCAGTGTTCAGCGCCCCTCCTGCAGCCAAGCTGATGGAGGAAGGGAAGGTGCACACAGTGGAGCATCTTATAAACCCTATGGCCATGCAACATCCCGAACACACCACTGCAAATGCTGCTGCCGCCACAGTCCTACCTGCGGTGTCGACCCCTCCACCCTTCCAGGTGTGTGTTGTGACACAGAAATATTCTTTTAAAATGTCCCTTCTCAAACATAGGTTGTTTGTTTTATGACACTGCAGTGTTGTTTGGTGGCTGCATCATGCAGAACATATGAAACAGATGTTACTTGGAATTTCAATGAAGGAGATATCATTAGTAGTGAACAACAATTTATTGAAGAAATGACGATTAGGCTCCATCGTTGAGAGGCCGCTTCTTAAAGAGATGCCCCAAATGGATGTAGGAGATAGGACAGGGCCTGCTGTGCCTGGCCGCTGCAGGTGTTGGAGCAGAATATGCAGATTTAAAATTGTTATTTGTGTAGCGCCAAATTACATCAAAAGATATCTCAGGGCACTGAAGACAGTAATCTAACAATTTAACAATTCCCACTTGAAAGACAGCTGGAAAGAAAAACGTCCTTTTAACAGGAAGAAACCTCAGACAGAAAAAGGCTCACAGGTGGGCGGCCATCTACCGCGACCGGTTGGGGTGAGAGGAGAGCAGAGATGACTAATAGAAACCCGAGTTGTAGCTACAGGGAAAACCAGACGGATCAGGTGGTGATGGGTAGGAGGAGAATGGGCGTGTGTCGAGAGGTCTGAAAGACAGATTGACAGAATTACAATGGTCTCTAAAGAACAGGGACGAGAAACTGGTTGGCTCAAAGCCGCAGGCAGAGAGATCATTGGGCAAGTATGGTGACGATAAAATTATGAATGAATCACTTGACTGTGGAAAAGCGGAAGTGACGAAGAAAATAGAGCAGCAGGAAAAGCACTCCCACAGAGGAATGAAGATGAAATGTGAGAGAACAGATCTTTATTGAATTTAGTCACAAACTGCATTTCCTCTGGAGCACTGCACATTTGAATCATAGTGTGAACAAGTTTAAAATAAAGATCAAAATCAAAGCAGTCAGTCAAATTTCCTCAAATGCTCACATTTATAGTTTTCAAACTCGCATATTTTGACTAAGTTTTTAGTTTACTATTTTTACTAAGTGCAGTCATTGAGGACATGCTCTAATAATCTCCTCCTTTTTACCCAGGGCCGTCCAATCACTCCTGTCTATGCCATGGCCCACAACGTACAGCGCATCCCAACCGCCGGTGGCTTGTATGGAGCTGGGTACGTCCCCATCACAAACTACGCTGCCAACACAGCAGCTCTGGCCGCTCTGCAGAAAAACGCAGCTGTGGCAGCTGCGACATACGGAGGTTATGGCTATGCGGTGCCGCAGGCCTTCCCTGCCGCTGCCTTCCAGCTGCCCATCCACGACATCTACCAGACGTACTGAGTCAGAGGCTCAGACCACACGACACAACGACAAAGTTACCCTGCCGGTGACTGAACGACATCTCGCAGTGTCTGTCCCATCATGCACCCTTGAAACACCCTTGAACTCGAGCGCTAAAGGAATTCGTCGCAAATATTAAGAGCAAAATCTGTCCAGTCTGTCCTGGACCCAAGATGACCTTATGACGTTTATATAACCTTGTTTTCTACTGAATATTTTCACAAACACAGAAGACAGTCCCTCACCCCGCAATATTAACCATAAGTCACAATAACACGACTCAGTCCCTCTCTCCCTTTCTCTATGACCCCTACCACCTTGTTGCTAAGGCAACGGGACCACTGAAGGTACGTTCAAGTATTTATGAAGAGAAGATGCATATTTAAAGTTTTATTCTTTGTAGGTTTCTCTTTTATTTTGCAGTGGTATTTGTTCCCTGAAACAGGAAAGTCAGACCTTGTGTAAAAACATACGAGAAAAAAAAGTTGATTGAAAGGAAGTAAAAGTACAACAGGAACTACTGATGAATGAGGATACCACTGAAGACGGCTGTCTTTTGATATACTAATGTTTTTGTTTTGTTTTTTTCATCAGTAGATAGTGTTCTAGCCAACATGCTGTAGGTGATGCTGTCCGTCCATGCTGGTTGAATGTGTTTGCTTTGAACATGCCTTTTTGGTACTTTTTGGTTTATTTAGTTTTATTGTGTTTTGGTCGATTTAAATGAAGGTTCTAGGTGTTCTAGGTGTTCTAGGTGCATTTATTTGCCGGCGATTACCTTGCTTGTTTCTTCGTCTCCCCTTTAAACTTTTGAAACAAACTGTATTTACTGGTTTGTTTGAAGCTGACTAATGTTGTTGTGACAGAATCTTGGGGGGACAAATAACTGAGAAAGAAAACTGGAAAGTTTTGAAAATGACGGTCATCAAGCATTGACAGACATCATGTACATTGAAATGCTCCCCAACCTGAGAAACTGCGCTGACAGGGGATTAAGACTGAATAGATTTTTTTTTCTCATTTATGTATGTTTTTATTATTGTTGTTTTTTAATTGTTTATCTCTCGTAAGGTGAACAAACATGGACAGAAATGAGAGACATTTTTCAAGATGGACTGGAGCACCCTCTCACTTGAACAGCTCCTACATTTGCCAAGACTCACCAAAAAAACCTTAAGGCTACACACACTTCAGTCTAATGACTCTGGAAAAGACTCTGTGCCTGACTACAGTGCCTTACATCTGCAATACTTTACGTGCCACTCACTGCTTTTACCTGTGCTTTTTATAACAAAGCTAAGCTCGTCTGGTCGGTACAAAGAGGAATAGACTTCCATCAGCGCAGAGTTTTTTCCATTCATAATTTTCCTAATCCAGACTTGTGGTATTGATGTATTGTGGTGAGATGAATAGGTTGCAGCATCTGCAGACAGATGTGAGAGGGCTACCTCCCACCTGTTGTCTCTCCCCTGAATGCTCCTGCAGTAACACTCCGTATGTCTATTTCCTCTTCATTTCCCGTCCTCCAAACTGGGCTCGACCGAGGTGCACTTAAAGATATTTATGAAAGGCAAGCGTTTGCCACTTTCAGATGAAGAGATATTAATATGCAGAGCATGAATTAATGTGTGTACTGAACGAGTTTGACTTTTTTTCAATGTTTGTAGTGTGACATAAAATGCTCAGCTGTAGGTGTAATATTGAACTGGGAATAACTGGAGCAATACCTCACACTGAAATATGCAAGTAGCCATGCAGTGTATGTACTCGCAGCTGCTGATCATGAAGTAACACTCCACAGCAGCCATCCTAATAGAAAAAAATGCCAAATAATTGTATGCAGTTGTTTTGAACACAGTTTTCTATTCACTTTATTTTACGGCATTTTCTTTTTTAATGTTCAATTATCTTCTCAGATTTTTGATAGCACACACCTGAATTTGTTTTTGCGGACAGCCTGGACTTTGAGGTTGTGGATGTGAGGATAGGTTTTTGGTCCAAGAGTATAAATGAGAAGATTAACAATCCATTTTTGTGTAACTATAATCTCACTCCACCTTCTGCATTTTACTATTTGTCTCTGCTCTGGAACTGGATTTAATGTAGAAAACAGACTGCTGTTAACTGCTTTTATTTGTATCTTGTATGATGACAATAAGTCAGGATATATTTAATATATGCATTACGTGTGTATGAAGTGAGAAGAAAAGGTATAATATATTCTAAACCATATTTCTTTTCTTTATTTACACCTTGTCTAAGGATAAAAGTCAGAGTAACAAAGTAGAAAAAGATGTTGGTTTTTTTTTTTGCCAAAGTGTCCAGTAGTTTTTAAACATTCAAGGTTGTTGTTCTTTTGTTATGTGTAATATTATGTTTGAACTGGATTTGGTGTTATGAGTGGGAACACAAAGACCTTTAACATTGAGCTACATTTTTATCAGTTTCAGCAGCGAAGGTTAAAACTGGCCTGCTGAACCCTCTGGCGCTTTAAGCTGGTGGTGTTGCAACTCTGCATGTCCAATCTTAGCAAAAACTTCTAAAGGTCTAAGAATGATTTCGCAGCCATCTAAATTTCATGTTAAATGGGCAGGACACTGCGTCCTCCTGGTTCCACTCAAAACACCTGCTTTACTTTCTATTACCTGCATTTCACCCCCACTGAAGCCGTAGGATGAAGTCCTTGTGTCAGTGGCGTGGAGCTACATGTGCCTAGTTTAATGTAGGTGTTGCCATTTAAACTCTTCCTAGTGTGTGCCTTAATGCCAAGATGTGCCCTTTGCTTTACTTTGTAGACCTGTGCAGACTGTTTTCTATCTGAAGGTTTGTTTGAGAAAAAAAAAAAAAAAACTTCTACGTTGTTATATTTATAGTGATAAAGTAGATAAATAAAGCATTTTGGAAAGGATGCAGTGCTGTTGTCAATCATTTTGTCCACATCATTTCTTTGTCCCACACTGAACCATGTGAAGTATCTTTAGTTTTAGATTAAACTGCAAAGAGATAACAGGGTCAGAAGCATCTTGAAAGCTTCAGAGGACTTTGACTCCGACTTCTTCCACCCATACTTGACCTCATACATCAGCTATTATTGAGCAATGTGCCGTGGTGGAGAGAGAAGGAGCACAGAGTTTGGAAAATGTTTCATAAACTTCTCTGTGGCAGGTCAACTTTACTCTGGAAACATGCTGACCACGGCAAAAAGGTCAGGAAGGATTTTAATAACATGATGTGGTGCAATATGTGCAGGAGAAAGTTCACAGGTGATGTTTTTCCTACTGTGCCACCACATTTCAACCAACTGGTCACTTGTTTCCCCAGAGGTGGGCAGAATAATACCCAAAAGTATTATTGCCATCATTACCCATGCTTGTTTTGAGTATCAATGCTGCCATCAACAGCAGTGAATCTATCTCAAGTTAGATCATATTTGTGGCACATGAACATTTTTTGTAGTGCTGTTTCTACTGCTGCTGCCTCCTCCACAGTGATTAACTCCTCACATTAGAGAAATAACCAGTGGTGGAAGAAGTATTCAGGTCCTGTTTTTGAGTAAAAGTATGAATACAGAAAAAAGCCTGCTTAAGTAAAATTATATAATTTTTAGCAGCAAAGTATAGGTTAGGTATCATTAGCTTTTTAATAGTGAAGCAGCAGTGTGTCAGCAGCCTGTTACTGTTATAGCTGCTGCAGTTGGAGCTAGTTTGAACTTCTTTATATCTAGTTTTATACACAGGAAAAGCAGATCAATGTGAGGGGTCGTCAGATGATTTCTGGGAGAGGAAACAAGGTTTTGGTCTTTTTCTCTAACCTTTGATTCTAGCTGAGATGTTGGAACATTTGAAAATGTATTTAAATGAAACCATGTGAGAAGTTCAAAAAGAAAAGCTGTAAATAACTTGAAATGTGACCTGACTACACACTGCTGTTTGTAAAACATTAGAAACCAAAAAGGTTAAAAACCACATTATTTAACAATAATGTTATGTTTTCAAAGTTTGTTGAATTATCCATTGTGTCAAATATTTATCTTAAAAGTAAAGCTGTCATACTGCCAACATTCTGTCTTAATAAATAAATCATCACTAAGCCTGATTGATTATTTTTAAGGCAGGCGAAAGTTAGACTTAAAGCCTGTGTTATAATGTTGCCATCTGGTGGTGAAGGCACTTCATCATAGCAGCCTGCAGCACAGCTGCTGTTCAGACCAGTCAGTGCAGGTTTTTAGTGGCAGCCATGTTAGCTCCACAGTAATCAGGGCAGATTACTGTGAAAACATAAACCAAACTCAGCATTTCTAAGGTTAAAATATGAATTCAACACATGCCAGAAGAATGTATGGTGTATTGGGTAAAATAGGGTAGCTTATTAATTCATTATTTTTATTTAACATAAAGTACAAATATAATGTAGGCTACAAATTAAATACTAAAAAAAAAATTGACTTAAAATAGTCATTTCAGCTGATAAAACAGGAAAAATATTCTGCATGGATGAAACAACTTCCCACAATTCCACAAATATTTGTAATATTCATTATATTATCATTATATTATCAAAATAATAATAATAATAATAATAATAAATACACTGTTAATTGGCCAGGATTTCTTATTACAGTTTTGTGTCTAAAACCAATAAAAGCCCGCCAAAAAAAAAAAGACACAACTATCCTTACAGCAAACTGTAAATTGTAGAGATCTGATTTTCACTACAGTTCCCATGATGCCCCGGAAGCCGTCTGCGCGCACGTTGCTGTTGCACGGCTGCTGCCGCCTTTGCAGATCTACAAACACACCGTCTCGGCCGACTTGACGTGCGAAAGGCACAGGAGGACATCCAGATGATTGCCGCAGCTGCAGACACGCGCTGCCGCTCCTGAATGCGGCCTCAGTTTATATTTGGCTTAAAGGAGACGCAACAAAGCGCACAAAATGGTTGCGCTCAAGGCCTGGGCGAATAAGTAGGTTTACTATAGCTTTAAGAACGAGAAACTAGTGGCTGCTTCTTTAAAATTATTTCGGTTTATTGCTGAATAGATAATTAAGAAAAGTTTTCAATTTCAATGTAATAAATGTATGCATTTAAATTGCGACGAAGCCAACAGAAAATGCAGCACTGTTGGATAAAGGCCGCTTGGACTCAAAACGTCTTTAAAGCAGATGTGGTCAGTTTTTCCTCAATTTGCGAGTAAACCTGCTTGACTTAAAGCGGAATCTAAAGTGGGCTGAAGTGTCCTCACGGTGATGGAACCGGCCGGCGACCGTGCCGGGGATGTAAATAAAGCAAAAGAGCCGACGGGGGACAAGGCCGCAGAGCAGACCCCGGCCACCAGTACGGCCGGGACACCGCGGAGGGCGCTCAGAGAGCGGGGAGCGGGCCGCCCTAGGTCCGGTGTCGCCGCCTCAGCAACGGATGTTAACGGAGCTGCGTCGAGCCCGCAGACCTCGGGACGGGTGTTAAGAGACAGGTCAACCAGGGCAGTACCGGCCTGGTTGAAGGACACCAAAAGCGACGACGACGAGGAGGACGAACCGAGCCCGGACAACGGAGCGAGCAAGCGGAGGAAAGTTTCCAACTCCAGGCGGAAGAAAAATTCAGATTCTGCTGGTTCGGCTGAGGCTGGAGGGGGGGTCGCAGGAGACTGCCTTCAAGGCACAGAGTAAGTTTTTAATTGATCAGTTGTTGCTTACAGAACACCACATTTCTTTATAATGAGCGTATGAGGACTTTCATCGCGTGTCGGTGGGACCAGTTCCTGTCAAAAGCACGCCTTCAGCGTGGCTCGTCCCCTTTCTGCTCTCTGCCTGGGAAGGGTGGAGTAAAACTCACCTGTCTCTCCAAAATAATCACAATTGTTTTCAATACTGCAACTTTTAAAACTATTATCCTATTAGAGATATGATCAATGATGCTGTGTCCCTGTGCAGACAGAGAAAATGTAAGATCTCTGTTTTTTTTCTTCCCATCTTTCTGCAGCAAAGAAGACCCAAAGAAACCTGCTACAGATGCTCAAGGTAATTCATTAAATTACACATGAAAACCTTTTGATATGGTTCTATCTGAATTTACATTTAAGTTGAACGTCATGCTCTACCTGTGTGAATATGTGTGCAGTTAAAACAGAGCTGCTGTGTGTCCTAGTGTCATGCCTGTATCACTCACACAGTCTCATTGAATGCTTCTACTCCCGGTTTCCAGCTCTCCCCTCCAGACGCCCCCCAGCACAGACCCGTGCCAAGCCCCCGTCTGGCAGGGCCGTCCGCGGCTCTGCCAAGCCCGTGTGTAAGACCGAACCTGGAATGGAGAATCCAGCTGGTGAGCAACTTGTTGACAGCGAGCTGCTGTGGTTCAGCATGTAGGCCTATAGCTCAACAATCAAATCATGCCAGCACAGAAGCACTGAAACGTCACGCTGCTGACTGTTGCTTAAGTTTTTTTTGTTGTTGTTGTTGTTTTTTATTCTGCGGAAAAATGTCCGTGACTTCTGGCTACATTCATGTGCACTTGTGGATTGATTGTGAGAAGAAAAAAAAACACACTGGGTGCAATCCTACCTTTTGTCTTTTCCACTTCCAGTACTTCACCTGCTCAGAGAGCAATAGACTTTAATTAAATGATTGTTTGATTTATGTATTCCTGCTTTTAGTAAGTTTGTATGAAGGCGTTAGATGCTAAAAGTGATTTTGTCATATTTCTATGACTTATGATGTCCATGTTTCTCTGTCACACCGCAGTGGAAGGAGAGGTAAACGATAAGCAGAAGTATGAAATGTAAGTACAGTTTTGGCCCTTTGGGCGAAAGTGACATAACATGTGGTTAAGGTATACAGGGCTAATAGGTCAATTTAAGAAAGTGACATTTTTTTACTCATTAGTTTTATCCAATGAGATTTAACTTCTGTAATACCACTTTGTATGTTAAGAGGCGATAGTGAGTCACTGTAGCGTCCAGTCTGCCCTCAGTCCTGCTCTCAGGGTTTCGCCAGTTCACCTTTAGTTTTTCTGGACGGTTTGTGTCCTCATTAAATCTGGTTTGAATCGTCCAGACAAGTTCAGTACACGTGGTTTCTTCCCCACAAAAATTGCCTTCGGTAGTTGGTTGTCTGGTGGATCGCCAGATGACGAGCTGCCTGGAGAACATTAGCATCAGCAACTGTTTACTGACCATTCAAAAAGAGATATCGAGTTCAACACCGGACTTCCTTCCTTCACTCTCTGAGAGCCGCCTGCAGCGGTGGAAAGCAACACCAATGCTACCTCTTGTTTTGCTTCTTTTACTTCTATCACTTTGCAAATGTGTTTTCCTGCTGAGAGCGGATGTTGGTGGGGATAATGGTCACTTGGGCAGACCTAACAGTGACTCACGATCACCTCTTGAGGTGCGGGGTAGTGTTTTGGGACAGGATGGCATGGGGCTAGCTGGTTGGCATGCTAACGTCAGTCAACTAATGTGCAACACAATTCATGTACATATTTGTTGTAACACCAAAACTGCTATTTCTTCACATTCTGTGAATTTTAAATATGTGATTATATAGGATTTTGCAAACAGTCTGTCTTTCACCGTCTTTGACATTCACAGTCAAAAAAATTGCTCTACGAGCTGTAACAGAAATCAGATGTACAGTGGGGCAAAAAAGTATTTAGTCAGCCACCAATTGTGCAAGTTCTCCCACTTAAAAAGATGAGAGACACCTGTAATTTTCATCATAGGTACACCTAAACTATGAGAGACAAAATGAGAAAAAAAATTCCTGAAAATCACTGTCTGATTTTTAAAGAATATATTTGCAAATTATGGTGGAAAAATAAGTATTTGGTCAATAACAAAAGTTCATCTCAATACTTTGTTATATACCCTTTGTTGGCAATGACAGAGGTCAAACGTTTTCTGTAAGTCTTCACAAGCTTTTCACACACTGTTGCTGGTATTTTGGCTCATTCCTCCATGCAGATCTCCTCTAGAGCAATGATGTTTTGGGGCTTTCGCTGGGCAACACGGACTTTCAACTCCCTCCACAGATTTTCTATGGGGTTGAGATCTGGAGATTGGCTAGGCCACTCCAGGACCTTGAAATGCTTCTTACGAAGCCACTCCTTCGTTGCCCGGGCGGTGTATTTGGGATCATTGTCATGCTGAAAGACCCAGCCACGTTTCATCTTCAATGCCCTTGCTGATGGAAGGAGGTTTTCACTCAAAATCTCACGATACATGGCCCCATTCATTCTTTACTTTACACGGATCAGTCGTCCTGGTCCCCTTGCAGAAAAACAGCCCCAAAGCATGATGTTTCCACCCCCATGCTTCACAGTAGGTATGGTGTTCTTTGGATGCAACTCGGCATTCTTTCTCCTCCAAACATGACGAGTTGAGTTTTTACCAAAAAGTTCTATTTTGGTTTCATCTGACCATATGACATTCTCCCAATCCTCTTCTGGATCATCCAAATGCTCTCCAGCAAACTTCAGACGGACCTGGACATGTACTGGCTTAAGCAGGGGGACACGTCTGGCACTGCAGGATTTGAGTCCCTGGCGGCGTAGTGTGTTACTGATGGTAGCCTTTGTTACTTTGGTCCCAGCTCTCTGCAGGTCATTCACTAGGTCCCCCCGTGTGGTTCTGGGATTTTTGTTCACCGTTCTTGTGATCATTTTGGCCCCACGGGGTGAGATCTTGCGTGGAGCCCCAGATCGAGGGAGATTATCAGTGGTCTTGTATGTCTTCCATTTTCTAATTTGATTTTTTTATTTTTATTTTATACACTTTATTAATCCCCGAGGGGAAATTTCTTCACTACAGCAGGGGGCTCTAAGGGGGAGATGCTGCAGCAGGCTGCCACTAGCGCGGCGCCAGGTAACCTGACCTGAGGTGCATGTTTTTGGATGATGGGAGGAAGCCGGAGAACCCGGAGAGAACCCACGCAAGCACAGGGAGAACATGCAAACTCCGCACAGAAAGGCCCAGGACCGGATTTGAACCCGGAACCTTTTTTGCTGTGAGGTGACAGTGCTAACCACTGTGCATTGGCCGGGAATAATTGCTCCCACAGTTGATTTCTTCACACCAAGCTGCTTACCTATTGCAGATTCAGTCTTCCCAGCCTGGTGCAGGTCTACAATTTTGTTTCTGGTGTCCTTTGACAGCTCTTTGGTCTTGGCCATAGTGGAGTTTGGAGTGTGACTGTTTGAGGTTGTGGACAGGTGTCTTTTATACTGATAACAAGTTCAAACAGGTGCCATGAATACAGGTAAGGAGTGGAGGACAGAGGAGCCTCTTAAAGAAGAAGTTACAGGTCTGTGAGAGCCAGAAATCTTGCTTGTTTGTAGGTGACCAAATACTTATTTTACCGAGGAATTTACCAATTAATTCATTAAAAATCCTACAATGTGATTTCCTGGATTCTTTCCCCCCATTCTGTCTCTCATAGTTAAAGTGTACCTATGATGAAAATTACAGGCGTCTCTCATCTTTTTAAGTGGGAGAACTTGCACAATTGGTGGCTGACTAAATACTTTTTTGCCCCACTGTATGTTTACCCGGTCGGATGCCGTGGTTAACCTTCGTTTTGAAATATATTTTTTTTTAAAAGAAATCACATATTGATCAGCCTTGACAAGAAAGAGGCGGCATTTCATATCATGTATTATCACCACAGATCTTCTTTACCGTCTTACTTGTATATTGCAAAAGTGTGTAACTGAGTGAGAGCTTGGCTTTGTGTTGTGATGACCGCCGGGTTTCACGCTTGTGCTGTCGCAGTGAAAAGAAAGAGGAGGAGAGCGAGGATGCTGCTGAAGCGGTCATGGATGATGAAGATCCTCCATTTCAGGATGACCCAAGTGACCTGAACTACCAGCCGCAGACTCAGAGGTACGCTTATCTCAAACGCATCACTTGACCCCGGTGCAGACAGTGTGGAACGCAGTTTGAAGTGATTTTGTCGTTTTGCTTTCAGCGGTGTGGAGGAGGAAGAGGTTCTCAGCAGTGAGGAAGATGTTCCCTTTACGGACGACTTAAATGACCAGAGCTACGACCCGAAGGCTGAAAGGTTTGTGTGTGTGCGGGAGGAGTTGGGTTTGCACTTCTGTTTGCTTTTCTTCAGTTTTTCCACTACGTTTAGACATACAATACACATATATATGTAAATCATATGTTTGTACATATTGATTTGTGATTAGGTATTTCTTTTGTTTTCTTAGGGATGTTCCTAAACCGAAGCGCAGAGCGCCTCCTCGACAGAAAGAGAAGAGAGAAAAAGAGAAAGCACCAAAGAAAGAGAAAGAGGTTGCTGAGATCAAAGTAGAAGGTTCAGACAACGTGGACAGCGTGCAAGAGGAAGTGAAGATGGAAGAGGAAATAGTGGAGGATCCAGACGGACCCAGGAAGTAAGTGTGCTTCAAGAAAGGAAACGTTATCAACCGGAGTCATTCATATTCTGTCTGTCTGAAATGACAACCAACAGTTCTTCCTCTCTGCTTTATTGTAGCTTCGGTTTAAATTTAATGTCATAGAATATGGCTTTGATTTTCTGACACAACACTATTATGTAAATGTCATTTGTTTTTACTGTGTTAGGAGAGGCCGGCGGAAAAAAGACGACAAAACCCCACGGCTACCAAAGAGAAGGTGAAGTGGATGTTGGTGTGGGGGGTGTTATGATCTGGATTTAATAATATATATTTACAGATCACCGTGTCTGAATTTTATCCAGAAATCGGGTATTTGAGGGGCGGTCAAAAACTTTAAAGACTGTTCCTGTTGAGATCAGCAACATGCCGTCCATCGCTACGCGTGCGAAGCTATAAGCTCAGAGTGCGATTTCCAAGTTTAATTGCTTGGTGGTGTTGTTTTCAATGCTTGTTGTCATGTTGGAGAACCAGTGTCATCGCGCTGAATGTTTTCCTTCAGACATCTCCGAACATCACAGTTGACAGTCTGACCCCGAGCGATGAATTCACGCCTGCACAACCCCGTGAATGTCAAAGAAAATCGACCTGGTTGCACTTCCGCCCCAATGCGCCTTATTTGGTCTTGAACAATGATGTTCTGCCTCGGTTGAAACATTTCAAGGATCTCTGTTGTTGATTTTGTTCATTCTCCTTTTCACCAGATGGTGAAATCGCAAATGTGCACATAACGGTGGTCACAAAAACGTGTCACGGGTGCTGATTTTGATAAAACAGCATCACTCGGAATACTTACGAAGGCCAGAATTTTCTTCGTGCTTCATGCACATCACGATGCTGCACAACAGGAACAGTCGTAACGTTTTGTTCGCCCCTCGTATGATTGTGTTTAACAACGGACACAATGATAAATTAATTTGTGCCTGTAGGACATCAGTGAAGAGGCAGAGATCCAATGTAATAAGCTGGCTTCACTGTTGTGGTGTGCTTCACTCACACAGGAAGAAGCCCCCAGTGCAATATGTGCGCTGTGAGATGGAGGGATGTGGGACGGTGCTGGCTCATCCTCGCTACCTACAGGTTCGTCCCGGTTGTTATTTGTCACTGGAAGCTATTCACTCCCAGCACTGTATAGTTGGTGGGAATCTACTGCATTTAAGCTTTATAACAGAGCTGCGCCTGGAGATTATTGATTTGTCATTTAAGTTTTTATTTTAATATAAATCAGAAAAAGATGAGAAAATCCTTTTTAAAATTCCCTGATTTATAAGTATTTCTTGATAAGCTTCGGTTAAACTAACTTTAACCAAAACCTGTTTTCCACCAACGAATTCTGAATGAAATGTTTAGTACATCAGCAACAAGTGGGGTGTGCACAACATGTTATAACATGTAGACACTTCCAGTGAACTTTGTTGTCGTTTTATTAAGAATTTGACGACACTTGCTAATGCCACTGTTGATTCCTTGTAAGTGTTTTTAACACCTTTCCCACCGTCACTCAAGGTAAACTTTCATTAACTGCCAGTTTTCAATCCTTTAGCTGCTCCGCCCAGCTGCCTCTGATAATCTATCCTTTGTTTTCACTCCAGCACCATATAAAGTACCAGCACTTACTCAAGAAGAAGTACGTTTGTCCTCACCCTTCTTGTGGAAGGCTTTTCCGCCTACAGAAGCAGCTGCTGCGTCATGCGAAGCACCACACAGGTACACACACAGCACAAACATGCTTTATGTTTGTCAGATCATTTCTAGCTGGACTTATTAATGAAAGTAAGCCGAAAACACATCTATATTTGAATGTTTTGTAATCCTAGACCAAAGGGACTACATCTGTGAGTTCTGTGCTCGTGCCTTCAAGAGCTCCCACAACCTGGCTGTGCACCGCATGATCCACACCGGAGAGAAGCCCCTACAGTGAGTAGTGCTTTAGTTTTGCTCACATGCTTTCTCAATTTAACTTGTTCCGTTTTCCGAGATTGCTAATGTATTTTTTTGTCACTAGGTGTGAGATCTGCGGCTTCACATGTCGACAGAAGGCATCTCTCAACTGGCACATGAAGAAGCATGATGCTGATGCCACCTATCAGTTCTCCTGCTCCATTTGTGGCAAGAAGTTTGAGAAGAAGGACTGTGTAGTGGCCCACAAGGCCAAGAGTCACCCGGAGGTCCTGATCGCCGAGGCGCTGGCAGCCAATGCCGGCGCCCTCATCACAACCCCGGCCTCCCTGCTAGAGATGCCGGTAAACCCTGTGCAAGCAGAGGTCACCAGCCTGGATGTGAGCCAAATTGGGCAGGATGGCCAGGTGGACCAGTTGAGCCAGGACGGGCAAGTTGGGCAGCATGTGGCTCAGGTGTCCCAGATGGGTCATGTGACCCAGCAAGTAAGTCACCAGGTGGTTTTACTGGGACAAGACCAGAGCCTCCATACCATGCAGGTGCCAGTGACTATTGCCCTGTCCCCTATCGACCCCCCTTCGCCAGCTGACAACCAGCAGCAGACTCACCTCCAGCTCCAGATGCCCGTCCAGTTTGTGCAGACTTCTCAGCAGCCGCAGCAGCCCCAAATCCAACAGCTGACCCTCCACTCCAGCTCAGTGGTGACCCAGCATCAGCCCCAACTCCAGCCTCTTCAGTCCTATTCCTCCCAGCAGCAGCAGCAGCAGCAGCAGCAGCAGCAGAGCCAGGGGCAGACACAAATCCTCCAGATGACTTTCCAGCCCGTCAGCCATTCGCAGACCCACATTCATCAGATCCCCATTCTAGCAACCTCCCAGCAGCTCCAGACCCTGCAGACAGCCGCCCCAAGCCCTCCTCTCCTGTCCACCTCGCAGCCCCACCATCCAGCCTCCACCAACGGGGACAGCTTTATGCTGGACAATACAGTGCTCTCCTCTTCTTCTCCGTCAGCCAGCTCCCTTCAGCAGACAGAAATCATGGGCGAGGACAGTGTGGTCTGGGAGCATACAGGACAGGGGGATGTCCTGGCTGATGCCGCTGAGAGACATGTGCAGCAGGCCCTCATGTAAAACAAGGATGCTGCTCACAAAACAGAAGATAGAGGCAATTTATGTCATCAGCGACCTGATATACTGTATTGCCATGTGTGAGGTAAATGTAGGATCACCTTTATGTTATGTACTGTTCACTCATATTTGGTAGCTCTCTAGAATATCTGTATCAGGGAAAGACATGTATGTATTTGTGTGTATGTTGTTGCCTTTGTACATAACAGGCCTGTAACTAGCCGATCATGAGTGTGTATATTGTTGAGGTCATGTTGCAAAGCTGTTGCTGTTATGCAATAATATAGCATACCTCTCGGTAATATACAGCACATCAAATGCCTGACGTGTGGCATCAACAGAGTTCTTACTGAAATAAATCACTTTAATTTATATGATGGATTAAACACGAAATACACAATAGAAAGTTATAAACTTCTTTAATATTGAGGTGAGTAAATTTTGCTCAAAACACTGAGCAGTTATTCATTTCTGGTCCAGTTGTACTGTGAAACCTTCAGTTGACAAATTGGGGGGAAAAAAACAACAGACAATTACAAAGACTCACAAAGAAAGAAGGACTAAAAAGAGATCTTTCACAGGCCTGTATAAATTCACAGAATGTGCATATTTCAGAGTTTGGCAGTGTCATTAAACCTGTTTCAATTATGTTTGTGCAGCTGTTTGTAGACATTGAGAGAATAATAACCTGTATAGTTTCACTCTCACAAGTCCTTAGTCATCTTCTGTGAATCGGGAGGTGACCCTGGACATCATGAATCACACGTGAACCCGTAAAGTAACAGCAAGCACAGTCACTGATTTGTCAATAACCTTTGAAGTGTAATGTACTTTGATAAGCAAAGCTATGTAGAAAACCTTTTAATGTGTCAGCACCTCTCTGATCTCTCACTTAGGATGTGTGCTAGAGCAAACACAAAAAAAACCTGTCCATTTATAAGATGTAAATAAATGTCTTAACATTTATCTAAAGTATTTTGTAATTGTTTGAGAATATTTTTTTGGGGGGGAGCCAAACCTTTAAGCATCATGTTTTTTTTCTCTGTCTCACATATTGACACATCCTCGAGCAAATAGATAGAATTTGAACCAAAATGTCCTGCAATTATGATGTAATTGTAGGTGTGAGTCATTAGTTGATTCTACAATCTAAAGTGCACAAACTCTACATACAAGCTCAGCGTAAAACATGCATCAGGACATATTGATCCGCTCTCTGTCCCGCTGCATATTATACTGCTTCAAAGCTCTTTTGGGGGGAACCAAAGTGTTGCTCAGTCCAACCTTCCTCTTCTTCCCCTGCTGCCCTTCTGACTGTTCCTCTCTTGTCTCCTGCTGGATGTTCTGGGACCCTCCACCGCGGACGACGTCCACAGCTTGAGCTGCTTCCCCGGTTTCTGGACTCGCAGCTGGATGACAGTCTGGATGAACAGCTGGAGTCTGGAGGTCGCTGTCATGAGCAAACTTGCATTTGATCCCGAACCTGCACCTCCCGTCTCTCCTGTATGACACGCACATCCTTTTACCCCCAATCTGGGAGGGTTTGGCCTGCATTGTGAGGGGGACGTGTTTCTGCAGGGCACTGAGCTTCTGGTCTGCCTGAGCCTTGAAGGGGTTTGCAAATACACTGCTGTCAGAGCAGGCATTAAGAGGAGGAGAGGGGAGTTTATTTGGGGTGAAGGGACCCAGGGAGGGAGAGGGCAGGGTGACCTGGCAGCCCGCAGAGGATGCTGCTGGAGATGAAAAGGGCTCTGGATCCTCCTCTAGCTCTGACTCGCTGGAGGTTGAACCAGACTCCAGCAAAAAATTGCGGGTTTTTTGGGCGGCTGCTGCCCCATCAGCTACCCCTTCAACAGAACTTTAAGACAAGACGAAAAGAGTTACAGGAGAAAGATACGTTCATATTAAATGTACGGTAGAGACATTTAGAACCAGAGTCAGCTTTATTGGCCAGGTATGTTTACACATACAAGGAAATTTGTACTATTACTTGCTCTCAATGTGCACACACGGAAACAGACGTAAATATGGAGCTTAACAACGTTGTAATTGTGCACACAGCATATTATGACATACGGTATAGTAATTACCTATTGTACACGGCCATTTGACAAAACTGTGGTTGTCGACGGATGTATTTTAAAGCGTCTACTCACCCAACTCCACCGTTGTTTACATCCTCTGCCTCTCCATCGCTGTCAGACTCGGAGGACACTCCGTAGCCCACCAGAGAGTTCATGCCTTCAATATCGACTGAAGCTAAGCTGGTTAGCCACCGAGCGCAGCCTCAGATTTAAAGTGCACTATTTGTGTTCCTAGATAACAGTCCCCAATAGAGTAAAAAAAAAAAAAAAAAAGATAAACTCACGAAAATAATCCCGTGGAAAAATATTCAACCGTTTCCTCTTTAAACTTGCTTTAACGTCAGCTGCTATCATTAGCCGTCGCGCTGCGTCTACATCCTCAGAGCCTGCACTGACACCTGCAGGGCAGGCGTGGTACTGCACCCTTAAATCATTACTGACCTTAGAATTTAACATATTGGCATTAAAAGTTGGTCATTAAAGGCTGTTGATTTTGTTACGGAATACGTTTTAAGTTTGTATAGGTTAGAAATGTCTTTTCATATTCTTTATTATATATTCTGAACCGTGTTTTTGTAGTGGGTTAAGCCCCAAATTTGTGTTCACAAATATGCCTCAAATTACTTTAATCCATACCATGTCATTCTTTTCAAGGCCTATCTTTAAATAGCAAATATTTTGCAATATGAATTAACTCTGCAAAGCCTGACACATGAAATACTGTTAAAATGTTTAGTGAAGTTTTTGTCAGAAAAATTATATACTGTACTGTGGAAGTTTAAATTGCAGATGATTTTTTTTGTTTATATGATGTTAGACTTTTATGGCAATTTATTTATCTCAGTATCTTTAATAAAGTCATTTGCCTTTGTTCAGTGAAGCATCCAGTTTAATGTGTTATATATTTACATTTCCAACATTGTGGTTTTACATACTGTAGCAGTCCTTTAAAGCGTTGACATGTTCTTGTGCCTTGACATGACATGAAAGTTCTTACTGCAGTACAGAAACGTGTCTTGCCACTAAAAATGTTCAAGCAATCAATTGTCATGCAAAGTCTTTTAATTACAAAGTTTTTTTTGTCTGAATGAATTACAGCATTGTTAATGCTATTCGTAACACATTTCCTTCCTGCTATTATGTCTGTAATGGAGAGAGGTCTTAATATTCAGTTATTTATGCATTTGCCTCTAATTAAATTCCATTGTAGAAATATTTGCAAGTATGTCTTTCCATTAACACTGACAGGCATTTTAATGAGGAGGATATCGGTAAAATCACCATAAGAGCCCTTTATTTGTACGTTGTACTTGCAGCAAAATAGGGCAACATTTTCATAGAACTGCCTAATTAGTGGATTTAAGGCCCAACCTAGCCCTGTCGCACGGCCGATTTTATAAGCCGATATTGGCCTTTCACAGATATATCGGTATCCGTATATGTTGGCTGATATGCCACGATATAAAACTCTTTTTTTGTTACAAAACATAATGAAAAAGATAATTGGGGTAAATTAGAAATTGTTCAATTTGTGTGTATTTTTCCTTTTTTTTTTTTTATTATTTAAATCTTTATAATAATTATTTACCCCAGATGGGTGTTCGTTGTTTCCGTGAGAAAAAACTTGTGAAGTATCCAGGCACCATTACATATGTTGGTCAAAAGTATCAAAAGTATCCGAGAATCATTTGAGTGATCATTGCAAAAACGTGTTTTCATATATACTGTAAGTGCAGTATATTTATAAGGTACAGCAGCTGATAGTAATATCTATTATTTATTTTCGACACTATACATCTGTATTGGCGTTGGTTCCTGATATCCAGTATCACTCCGGCTCCAGCTGGATCACTATGACTGATGCATGCGCTACCAGTGTAAGGATTTCAGCGCTGTAGTTGGGAAGTCGGTTCCTGTTTGATCGGGGACTTGTGGTGGTGCTGTGATACTTTCTTTTTTTTTTTTTTTTTTTTTTTTACCATAAGGAGGACATGCACACACGGAAACAGTCTGAAATAGTCCAGGCTGCGTCCTGCTTAAATTTAGCCCATCTCTGCTTTGGTCACTACCAGTAAATTAGATAAGCTCCTCATGAATAAGTTGATGAGCTCCTCCCCTCCGTGGCTGTCCGCCCCCGCGTGTCCAGTTAAATTCCTCCTGCCTGGCATCAGGTTCCCGGGGGAAAGGGCGGAGAGTTGGCTACAAACTCTGAAACACAAGAAACTAAACAGTAAGCAGACGAAAAGAGAAGAGACGCTTTCTGGCTCCAATTAACGCAGCACTGACTTGAGTTTCACGCTGCGGGGAACTGAGGGGTTAGCTGAAATGAACCGTGACCGGGAATCCGGTGTTGTCAGGATGAACCAGGCGCACACAGGCGGATATTAGAGGTTGGCCTGTTGCTGTGCTGCTCAGAGAGCCCGTGTACTTCCCGGTAGAGGCAGCTGGAGGTCCAGGGAGGCGGACTAGAGGCATGACCGGCTCGGATCACAGCAGGACCATTGCGGCTCGGGCTGCTGCCATAGCCGAGCAGCTGCATCACGAGTGCTCCATCTTACTGGAGATCTATGTGAGTACAGGAGCCTGCTTTTTCCACTGGCTGTAACCTGCCAGCAGGTCAGGAAAGAAGTGTGTGTGTGTGTGTGTGTGTGTGTGTGTGTGTGTGTGTGTGTGTGTGTGTGTGTGTGTGTGTGTGTGCGCGCGCGGGCGGGAAGAGAAATAGGCCAAGGTTAAATGGAAAGTTAATAGATTTTCTGAGTATGTGTGTCATGAATGTCTGCTGCGCATTCATGCCCTAACTATGTGCAAGTGTGAGTATTTTAAAGAAATGCATAGACAAAGTGTGTGTGTGTGTGTGTGTGTGTGTGTGTGTGTGTGTGTGTGTGTGTGTGTGTGTGTGTGTGTGTGTGTGTAAGAGAGAGAGAAGAGAGAGAGAGCACAAAAGAATGATGAAAGGGATGCTGTGCAAAAGCAAGATAAGAAGGAGAGAGACTGTGTGTATATTTGTGTGTATGAAAGAGACAAATAATGTGTAGGACAAGGGGGGGGGGTGTAGGAATGCAGTGTGGAGGGAGGTGAACCTCGTTGGAATGACAGAGGTGGGCGTTTTTCTGGCACAGTCGTAGATGCCTGGGCACGAAGCCTTCATCTCTCTTCCAAGAAGCCTGGGTCTCTTTGCCTATAGGTGTGAGAGCTGCTGGTTATTAAAACTTATTGGTTTCCTGCCAGCTCGCTAGGAGCAAGGGAGCGGCCTGCCATACAACTTCTCATCCACTTCACCCCCACGACTTTGACTCTTCCTTCCTCAACACTTCATGTCTTCTTCAGCTTTCATTCTCTTGTACGCACTCTGATCACTGACTTTGTGGGCAGTGGGAGTTTCTTTATGGAAATATTGCTATAGCTCTGAAGTTACAGCTCCAGATACACTCCAGTGAACACACCATGTAGTGATTAGTTATGTCTTGGCCTGTCATACAGACTTATTTGTACATTTCTCTACTTGACAGTGCGAGGAATTGTCTCTGAAACAAATTTTGGTTTAGTCTTTGGCTCCTAAGTCTCAGATGAATCTGGTACAAATTGAATATTTGCCAGGCAGAGTTTTATTATTTCCAGGCAGGCTGTCCCTTGCCTATTCACTGGGTGGGAAAGCACTCGTTTACGACATCCTTTTCACACCTCTTAAATCCTTTTCAGAGCCTAACATGTTATCGTAGTTCACAGTGAATCAGAGAATATTGTTTCTGACTGCACGTTCACTTCCTGAGGTATCCATAACAGCCTGAATAAGAGTCCCTCTACAGCCTGAGTAGCAAACATCAGCTTCCTCCCTGACTTTCAGAGTGTACAGGTCACACCAGGCCTCTTTGTCAGACTGGTACCAACTTGCACGTAGGGTTCAACAGTAACGCCTCGGTATAATGTCGCGAGGAGGCCTCTGGGATTCACAGGTCACTAAAGCTGCGGTCAGCAACGATCACAACTGTGAAGTAATGTGACAACATCATTATCCAAATCATAATGTCAGATGGGTCATAACTCTAACTCATAGCTCTGGGAGTGTAGAGGTGCTGAGTTTGGTATTTTGGGAAGGTGGATTATTCGCTGTCATGCTGAGAATCTCATACTTGTACGATAAATATGAAGCAGGGGTCGCCAACCTTTTTTCCTCTGAGAGCCGCTTGAAAGTTTCTGAGAGCTACTCATGTTTATTAACGTTAATACACATAGCTGAGCTCCACCCAAACCAGCTGAATAAGCTTCTTCTATGTAAACAATAACAAATTGATATCCGACACACACATTTTGTATCACAGCAGCTTAAATTCAGCAGCATGTGCATGCTTATTTTAGTATTTACAATTACACAGTTTTTCCTTAAACGCCTCTGCAGTGCACGCAACTCTTGTGTGGCAAAACTCGTTTGAAAATTGTCAAATAAAGCATTTTAATATAAAATTTAACCAGGAAAATTCAGTGTTTACCCTTTGATTGGGACCCCCTGGCCCTCCCGAAAGAAGCATATGTTTAAGTCAACACCTAGTATATGACTGGACCCTGTGTGAAACTAGAGGGCCCCTAATTTGAAATGTCATGGCCTTCAGCCAAAGTGTTGTTACTTTGATCTCTCACTCTCTCAATGACAGACACTCACTTTGTAGCTCTGGCCCCATTGTTGCGGTCCAGCCAAAAATAATGTATTTAATGTATGTATTTAAATAAAGATTTCAAGAGCTTTGGTTACAAATCAATGACTTCAGAGATTGGTTAAGTATAAAACCAAAAAGGCAGATGTAAAGTATGTAAAACCGCTATTGATATATTTATGGGAGAGGGAGCCCTTCACAGCCATGACAACAGTAAGAACTGCTCTGCTGCAGCCCAGTGGAGGATAATCCTTAGTAGAGGCAGCCCAAGGAAATTCAATCATTTTGTTCTTATTTAATAAGAAATATTTTCCTTAGTTTATTGTTTGAACAGTTAAAATAATGTATGTCCTGAAAGCGCCTGTGAATTGGTAAATAAAGCTCTCAAACTGCTGGAAATGAAATAATGTGGCTGGATTTCATCTGATGAGCACAAAGGTGACTGTCTTTTTTGTTAATTATAGGTCATGGAAATTCAACTTATTAGTCAGTGAAAGTCAGGGAATTTGACATTTGACTTGAGTAGGGAACCTTGATACAGTATTGCCTGGTATGTGTTTGCACTTACAGAAGTACTTTTTTTGTAGCTTCTGTGCAATCTTGACTGACTCATTTTAACCTTTAACTTGTTTACTTAACAAATCCCTCCTGGAACTGGGCTTGGCACAAATTCCTCCTCAAAAGTTCATTGAATGAGCTCTGATTCCTGTTGCATTAGGAGGAAGGATTTCCCTCATTGTCAAAGATGTTCTCTTTTGGGACAAATTGCCATCAAAGTGACATCAGTGTGGTTTGATAGAAAGCGTTCTTCAATCCTCCAATTATGTGCTTCACTTTCTATCTCCACCCTCTTCTTTCATTTATGTCACCACAAATCTCACTTTTGTTCTTTTCTTTTCTTTCTTTCCTCCCGAAGAGAAAGAAAGAGAGCTTCACTGTAGATGTGGCCGACAGCCGTCTGGTGTCTGTCCCTCCTCCTTCCTCCCAGCTGAACACCAGAGACAAGCTCCGGCACCTCCACTCTGCTCTGCTACAGTGCCGCAGCTTGCTGGACAGAGCTATCGCCAAAGAGGAAGAGGAGCTAGGTGGTGAGAAGAAGGGTGAGTACGAAAACCAGAGGAAGATGGTGAAGGAACGACTGTCGCTTCTCTTAGACAACACTGGAGAACTCTTCAAAGCTGCTGACTGCACAGAAATGTTGACTCCCAGCTTGGAGGTAGGTGTTGCTATATGCAGAGGTGATATTGATGAAGGTCAAATTGCTGGAAACAAAGTGAGGCATCCTATCCTCTTCTCATTGGCAGTTAGACGGCCCCAGCATTGTGTTTGAGCTGAAGCTTTGGGTGTACCGGATCTTCAAAGAGGTGGACCACTGGACCAAGACGACCATCACCACCTTGCAGGACACGCCCTTAGTCATCACCAAGGGGCCAGCGAGGACGGCGATGAGTGTCCGGAGCACGAGGAGCACACGGAGATGAGATGTAAACATCAGAAAAGTGAAGGAAGATCACTGGCAGAGAACAAAGAGGTCAGGGAGAAGAGAACGATGAGAGAGGAGAAAAGTGTTCAGCAAAGACCGAGGTGAAAAACTGAGTGATATGGAGAAAAAAAGAAACGGATGAATGATATCAGCCCGCTGAGAGAAACACAGATCACTACTGACACAGGGAGACGAGTGAATGGAGTTTTGTAAAAAGAGGCCTCAGATAGAGAGCAAGACACACCAACATAACATTTGTTGGAACAAGTTTGAGATGCAGAGTTTTTGTTTTTTGTTTTCTTTCTTTCTTTCTTTCTTTGTTCAGCGAAAAAGGAAATGAAGGTGTTACTTTTACTTCTTTTTTCCTTCCGCTAACATCTAACTCGCATTCATGGTTTCACTCTCACATGCACGACTCCTTTGACACAGCTGAACTCGTTACTTAAGTTGCAGCGCTGGGATCCTGGTTGATTTTGTGCCTATACAGCATATCATATGCAACATGGATTATTATTTGAGGATGTAGAGCTATAAAGGAAAAAAAGTATGTAACAGCACCCTCCAGTGTTTAAATTGTGCTATTACTGAGATTCCCTTTTCTTTTTCCTTTTCCTCAGTAACACTACTTATTCTGTATCTTGTGGTTTTCTTATGTTTTATTGCACTTTACTAGCAATGGTATAAAACCATATAGTGTGGTTTCGCAAACACCAAACAACATCACTAGACCAACCTTGTGTCTGAAAGGGATCATAAACGGGGAGTGTAGCAGAGATACAAGGTAAAAAGCAAAAGTCTATAAAGTGATAAAAGAGAATCATCAACAAAATCTCAATCTAATGACATTCATTTGTGATAGAGATTTTTGTTATTTAAAGTGACAGAAAACCTTTGAAGAAGTTTATGATTTAAAAAAGAAAAAATAGTCCAGCAAGAGACACAAAAATCCTGTTCTTCATTACAGTCAACATGAACAAATATTTTAAGGCACACAGCCCATTTCAACGGGATCTGAAGGGTCTGTCAAGTTATTTATGTATTGGGCAGCTGCAATAATCAGCATATTAATTGGTTAATTGGTTGTGAACATGTAACAGAGAAATTAATCAATACCCTCACATACTGCTCTCACCTGTCCATATAACGTGGGCTGCAGTACTAATTAAATTAGCCGAAGACTCGGATTGTCTTTAAAGATGCATGAAGCTTCGGGGTGAAAAAAGAGAAGATAATGTAAATGGGATTGGATCAAAGTCTTGACTGGATAAGCAATAAGATCCAACGTGGAACACGAAACAGACAAAGACGTGATGGAAGAACATCTACATCAACAGATTTATTTGAAAAAAAAATCTAAAAGCAGGCAAATTTTGCAGTGTTTTTATTTTATGGACGAGGGGAACATTTCTATTTTTACTTTGTTACACAGAATTTATTTAGTTAATGTACGTCTTGTTGCATGCTGTGTTTAACCTTTTGGTAGGTGCACTGTGAGTTCAAACAATCTGTGTGATATTTGAGTAATACACTCCAAACTGTTCAAAGCTTCAGACAGATTTAAATGTGTTTGGTCTCTTTAGTCCTTTTTTCCTTTTTTGTATACAGTCTATGGTTTAGTCTGAGTCCATGAAATCAAAGATGAAATGTTAACCCTGAGAAAATAAGAGCTGTTGCACATGTGTGAAAAGGTATTCACCTCATCTGTTGGGAAAGAATGAAAATACATCATACAGCACAATGTCATTCTAAATATCTGATTATGCTCCGGAGGGCAGTGCCTGTAAATGTGATTCACTGTAAATGCAACATGTATTTGCTGTTCTGTTCACAATATGGGTTGGGGATCACACTCTTTTTCATCGACTCTGGTGACGCTGCTGCTGCAGGACTACGAATCCGACTTTTTTTGTCCTCTCAGGCTGTGCTCGCTGTTTCCAGTTGTTTAATTGAGTGGTCTGGTTTGGACTCGACTGCAGGAGTAGTTACTGGCCAGACTTGATCAAAACTAGCACGGAGTTAAACTAACTCATCCTTGAAGGCTTAAAGGCTTATCAGACACAAAAACAAGCTGTTTATAATATCATTAGAAAGTAAGTAAAAATACCAAAATGCTGCTTGCTGGCATTTTACTGTGAAAGGGATGTATTACGAGGACAGTTACTGTATTATCTGCCTTGGCAATTGAAGAGTAAATTGTAGGATTAAGCAGAACATGTTACAAAGTTCTCTACTGGTTACAGATTTCAATGACCTCATATTATAAACCTCTGTTCTTTTGTCTGTGCTGCACAAATCACCTGCCAGTCATTGATTGACCCACATGGGACTCATACAGCACTGTTCATCTGTCCTTACACATACTACAAAAGTTACACTTCCTGGTTTTGTTCTTGTATGTGCTGTTGACTGATTATAGACTGATTATTTTTTGATCTGTCCATCTTCCTTATGAATGTAGTGTGTTACACCACCGGGTGCCGTCTCTGTTGACCTCTGCTGTAAAGACAGCGAGCTGTAGACAAATGGCTCAAAGCACAAAGGGAGGATCAGTTTACCTCGGCATCTCTGTAAGCAGCAGTCGTACTGCAGGAAACTGCCACGCTTATTAGAGTTGTCACAACCGTAGGGGGATAAGCACATCATGAAGACGGCATGATCAACAACCTTTTCATAAAGAATCTATGGCTGACTCCCTTCAGGCCAACCAAATGTGTTGATTTACTTATGTTATATTTCAGTGTCACTGCCATTTAACTTTTATGGTCAAGCAGCAACACTTTCTGTGGCTTTATCCGCGCAACATTTGTCCTACTGGATTTTAACCCTTTGATATGTTAACATGAGAT
>NW_027210622.1:4800000-4805000 GCF_029030835.1 Brachyistius frenatus
TGTCTGCTTGGGTTGGCACAAATTAAGTGGTGAAATTGCGCAGGTTTCTGCAAGACATTTTGTAGTTTACCACAGTGCAGACTGTAAAGAATCGGGTAATAATCGGAGCAGAGAAGTCCTTTGTGCTGAGTATAAACCTTGTGTGTGCATGTACATGTTTTTGTGACTTCATTGGGACCGCATAGACAACGATATTGTCGAGACCAGTGTCCTTGTGGCAAAGACCAGTCCTAATGAGACAAAATGACATTTCAAAGGTCCTGGTTAAAGTTAGGAGTAAGGTGTGAATTGAGATTAGGTTAAGGTTAGAGTTAGGCATGAGTGTGTGTGTGTGTAATTGTACAACTCTCTTTGAAAGGACCAGTTTTGGTTTTAAACTATTGGAGTGAGGACATTTTGACTAAATGAGGACATCTTGGCTGGTCCTCACTTTCTTACAACCTTTCAAAGGGCTGGTTGAGGGTTAAGACTTGGTTATAGGTTTAAGGTTAAATTTAGGTTTAGTTTAGGTTAGATTAGGGCTAGGGTTAGGTTTAGGCCCTTAGTTGTGATGGTTAAGGTTAGGGTACGGCCGGGGCTAGGGAATGCATGCATCAATGAGTCAATGGAAAATCTTCACTGGGGACAGTGAAACAAGTGTGTGTTCGCGGGGGGCCTGAGTGTCTTGTTTTATGTCCCGCTGGGAACTTTAACCTAAATGCTTACTAACCTACGGAGTCACTGTGGGGACAAAAATTGAGGTCTCACAGGTAAAGTCTGCTTTTTGAGGGTGTAGACCTGGTTCTAGAGTCAGGGTTAGAGTTAGGTTTAGATTAGGTTTACGATAAGAGTGGTTAAGGTTAGGCATTTAGTTATGGGTAAGGGTTTGTGGGTCTTTCCATCCACCACTGTGATCCAAACAAAACTTGCCAGATTGTCATAAAATTTTGAAAAATAAATGTATGGCTCTAAGGTGATGATTGTTGCTGACCCTGAGCTTTGCCAGTGCATCTGTCAGGTAAAAAAAAAAAAAAAAAATCAATGTTGGCTAACAACAGCTTGTATCTTTGATTTAACCTAGCGACTGGATATAAAACTGACAAATAACTTCAATAATTATGCCCCTAATTAACGTAATTCACAAAATATGTTCAATATGTTTCTCTAAAACTGTCAAACAACAAACCAGCACTGCATGCGAGAGAGAGAAAAAAAACTTAACCTGTCAAATATGGATGATCCAATAATCTCATTCGTGTCCACTCTCAAATGCCAAATTAAGGAAAAGGTTGAAGATCGAAAAACAAGGAAGCAAATAAATAAACAAAAGCAAATAAATGTTTTTATGTATGTAAGCATGATATGCAGTATGATGAATAGCAAGACAGGAATAACAACAAGTATTTGTGCATTATGAGATTATTTTTTTTTTTCTATAGCTGAAAAAATTGCAGGGTTATTTATTGGCTCATTTGAATGGAACAACTCAATAAAAGAGTTTTCTGTTACTGTTTACTGTTAGTGTGTTTACTGTCACTAACCCTGACGAAATAAGATGATAATCTGATTTAGGCTCTTATTGATCTCAACATGTTAAATTTGTGTAGACTGCCTCTTCTTCTTGAACCTTATTCAGCTGTGAGTCTTTGCCTTAAAAGCATAATCACTTTTCCTGTTAGGCCCTACATTATTATCACCGGTATCATCAAATTGAGATGGAGCAGAATAATTACATTCATTCTTTATACAGATTAACATGCATTCATCCTCAGATCAATTTGCCTTTTCAAGTCAGAGATTGAGGGAGTTTGTGTGCTTCTATAAGGTTTAGCTGGGATAGACAGAGGATCTGTAATTTTTTTTATTTCACCAATGTCTTTTCTTCTCTCTTGCTGATTTTTCTGCATCTGAATCTTCGTCCTGTGTCTTTCCCCGATGCAGGTGTCAGAGGTCCATGTGCTGCTCAATCTTCTCTCCCTCTGCTTACTCTCTCTCTCACTCTGTCCTTTTCTGCTTCTGGACCTCTGTCCTGCGCCTCTCCCTGATACAGGCTATAATTAGAGTAGAAACAACAGAAACAGCTCAAAACAAACTCTCTGCAGGACTATCGGTGACTGCAGCACATGCACTCTTTTAACAGCTGGCTTCAACTCTTGTGCACTAGAGGAAAAGACGCAGGTAGCGTTTTATCATATATCATTAAAAGTATGTAAATATTGTCTGCCAGTAGTATATTTAAAAAAATTAAATCAATCTAGATTTTGTTTCAGTTTTTGAATTATTTCAGTGGGGAAGTTAATGGTCTTTTCTATAAGAGCACAAAGGTGTTCTTTGATGCAATTTGTCTGAAATATTAATAAATATCATTGAAGGGATAAAAGAAACTCATTTAAGCCTTTCAATAATATGTTTGCATAATATGTTTGCTCCATAACATACAACTCATAAAATAAAATTGCTGAGTTTTCTCACAATTTATACAGCCAAAAATGAATATTAGTATGCATTGCTGTTTGCTGATTGGACTCTGGCTTTGACAGTAATTTGACACATTTTCAAGCAGTATTTTTTAATTAAAAATATTATTTGAGTTATCAAGGCAAAAATATTCAGAAATAACATGTCTGAGCCTTGTGTAAGTAAATAATTTAATATTTTTATGATGGAGAACATGAACACATTTCTGTGTATGTAGAATGTGTGCACTTATTAGGGTCAGAGCATCGATGGTACGAAAGCCCTATTGTTCTTCAAGGAATTATTATTCCGCGTTATTATTATTCTCCGTAAACAACTGCATTTTTGGAGGCTTTATCATATTCAAAAACTCATGAAAGTTGGTACACGTGTCTCTTCCAGCGAAAGATTTAATATTTTAGTGGAGTTGCGAGTGGGCGTGGCCAAATGGCTTGCTAGCGCCCCCTAAACAGATGCCCCGGTGGCTACATTTACCTACATGCACGAAATTCAGTGGACACGTGGTGTCATACCGAGATGTACAAAAAAGTTCCAATGCACCATTACATCAACTCAACAGGAAGTCCGCCATTTTGAATTTAGTTGCCATTTTGAATTTAGTCACCATTTTTGGCGATTCACCACATGTACTTTAACGAACTCTTCCTACAGATTTTGTTGGACCGACTTGAAATTTAGTCTGTGCACTCTTAACATGTTTGAAATTAAAAGTTTTCAAAAGAATTGGTTTTCGTCGATTGGTGTGCCCGTGGTGTGGCGGCCAAAAAGTGACCCAAAAGTCCTAGTATAGCATGTCGTCTAAAATGTGATAAAAAAAAAGTCATACAAAAGTCGTCCAAAAAGTGACCCAAAAATGACTTTTTTTCTTCAGCGCTGAAGATAGTCTAGCAGTCTACGAACACCTCTTCAGAGCTGGAAACAACCTAATGAGGACTTGAGTTCGAGCCCCGCTCAATGTAGTCCACACAGTTCACAGAGAGAAGGGAGCCTTAAGGGTAAACACGGTTCACGGAGAGCGATTCCCCATACGGGTAAGCCACACAGTTTCAGGTTTGCGTTGTAAATGCAGTCATACTAATACCAAACCAAAGGTCAACAACCATGCAAAACAAAAACCCTAATACAAAATTTAAAAAACTAATAGAAATCAATCAAAAAATAACAGGTGTGTCTAAATCTTCTCGGTTTTGTGTCAGAACTACCACAAGCTTTATCCCCCAAAATCCGATTAATCCCACATTTGAATGCTATAGTCTGACTTTTTTTTTCATATTTCCAATGACATGACACAGTGGTGCAGTCGTTAGAGCAGTTGCATCACAGTAAGAAGTAATTGGGTTCAATCCTCACTTGAAGCATGCGTGTCAGTTCACAAAAAGGGCATATTCCAAAAAAGTCATACTATAGCATGTCATCTGAAATATTCCAAAAAAGTTATGCTATAGCATGTTGTCCAAAAGGGGATTAAAAAAAAGACATAGCATGTCATCTAAAAAGTGACCCAAAAGTAATTTTTGTATATGGTATAGAGTATAGCCAAACGATGCGGCTAAGTTTGATATTTCGCTATGACACAGGAAGTTGATGTTAAAAGTCAAACGATGCTCCAAACCTCACGAAACATTGCACATGCGTCAGACACCAACTTTCGTTCAGTTTTTGAAGTTGTAAAAGCCACAAAAATAAGCAATTTTTTAAAAGAAGAATAAGGAACGAGATCGAGAAAAATATTAAAACTGCAAGTGGGAATATGCGGACCCTCGCGTGTTGCACGTCGGGGAGCCGGCGGCCCCGACCCGCTGGATCCTGGACGTGCAGCGTGCGAAGCCCCGCCTATCACTGCTTGCAGTTTTAATTACACATTGTTTCTGCTGAATTTATCATAAAGTTCAATGAAATTATCAGTGTTTGACAACAGTGCAAGAAAAAGGTGTTATTATTGATCTGTAAAGTTGATAATTTTTCCCTTAAAATAAATTGACAGTCAATCACATAATTACTTGTAGCATTATATTAATGTTGGCATTGCATTGCCACACTTTTGCATTGTGAATAACCTTTTCATCCTTACAATTTAGTCCTGACATCAAGATGTTGCAACAGAAACTGTGTAACTTAAATAAAGTAGGCTGCCAATGAGTGTTATTGTAGTCTGCTTTCACCAGTGTGATGTATGCAACATGTGTCTTTTAATTCTTATAAAAAAACAAAAAAAACAATAATAATGTTTTTAAGAGGACTTGAGAGAGATTTCTCATTGACCTTTGGATAATCAAATCTATTGTATATATTGATGACATTAACACGTCTATAACAGAAAAATAAACAAATTACACAGTTAAAAATGCAGATTACTTAAATAATTTAAATAATCAACTTTTAATGACCTGTTGATGAAAACAGGTGTCATTGAAAATGTGGTGCAATGATGTGATATTTCTTGTTTTAATTAAGCAGGTTAGCATGTTATTTTTTATAGTATAAATAATTACTGGCATATATTTACCCCAATAAACAATTAGGCCATAAATGGTTTTGCATTA